>NW_011887701.1:0-266662 GCF_000313485.1 Hansenula ciferrii
TCGTGGTATGAAAATCTGGATGATTTGCAAATTAACAAGCCCGAAATTAATGTTCGATTATTAGAGCTTCCCAGTTTTCAATCGGAAGCTAAAGATTTCACCATTGACCCTTCATTAATACAATTTCCCAATGTTCAATCTTTGAGTCTTACTAAATGTGATATTGTTGAAAATAGTGTGGGTAGTTTTCAGTTAAAAAAACCTTTAAAGTTGGTACTAAAAGGGAGAGGACTTGCGTCTATAAGACATGTCATTGATTTTGACCAATTGCTTGATTTGTGGCTTTTCCCTTTGCGGGCTTATTCTGAAGTGTTTCATGAAGGTCCTGTTTCTTCTCTTACGTCTGAATGTCACTTGAGCAATATGTCTTTTAGAAAGTTATTAACCTTAGATATAATGAGTGTCCCAGTTTCCATAAACAATTGTGATTTTTCTTCTTTGAGACTAATGGATCTACGCTCTGTCGGTGATTTGATTTCTATCAAAAATCAAGAGTTTCCGCTTCTAGTGGCTGCTAATTTGAGGCCAGATATTATAGGACATGGAGCTGGCATTCATTTGGAAAGCGTCAGCTTCCCTAAACTTAAATACCTTGATCTTACAGCAGATAAATGTCATATTACCAACACAAAAGCACCATCTCTAGATTTTTTACATTTAGATATTGCTTGCGTTCTCCCAGGATCAGATTATGAGTTTTTCAATCAACCCTATAGTTTGTTTATCTTCCAGAATGTTTGTGAATTTTTGAAAAAGATTGATGTTACAAAATTAAAATATTTGGTTACAAGATTACTTTCAGATGATATTGGCTTTGAGACATTGATCAAAGATCTAGATTTATCCAACCTTGAGAGTTTTCATGTGTTTCTCAGTGAAGAATATACTGACTTGTGCGGTGAACTTATACCATTCTTCAATGGGCCAAATCTGAAGGAATTCAAGGTTGACATATCAAAAGACTCGTTTGATAATCTAGGAAATTTAAGTGAGAAGTTGGAACCATCATTTCCCAATTTGAAAAGGCTTATTATTTCTTCTTTGAGGAGTTCGTTCAAGATACGTGGATTGGTACACTCAAGCTTAGAGGACATCATAATCACCTCTGTGGATACTACATATAATATATTTACAGGTCATTTTGAAAACCTTCAAAGATTCTGTGCTTTGGTGCATATATTTGAGCCTCTGGAAATAGGTACATCACAACTGTCACTTAATCTTTCAGCCCCTAACTTAAAAGAACTCAATATTGAAGGTCACTCGCTCGAAGTTTTGGAGCTGTTTAATTACAAGCACTTAAAGCATTTACAAATAAGTGAGTGTGACGTGAATGAATTGATTGGAGCTGGACTTGAATTGTTAAATACTTTAGTTTTAAATAAAAATTCAGAAATAGCGCTAGTGAATATAAATGCACCAAATTTAAAAATACTTGAAACCCAATTTGCTCCAGATGCAAATATAGAGTCATTCAAGCTGCTTGTGGGTGGTGAAAGAATCAATGATACAGATGTTATTACCCCTGGTGTTTCGAAACTATTAGATTATGCGTCAGGTATACCTAAAAATGTTACAACTTCGCATGCCTATGATTTAAAGCATTTCACTGTATCAGATATTGAAAGGTCTATCGGGAGTTTAAAAAACCAAGAACATGAAATTGAGATATGTGGTCAAATTAAAAAGTTCAGAATATCTGCAGCGGCAGAACGTGATGAAGAGTCTGATTACTATACTGGAGGATGGCATTTCACACATTCTATCGAAACTGAAAGAGAAGCTGAAAGGTTAATTCGTGCAGGCGTTAGACCTCGGGTATGATTGCAGTGAGATGCTTTAATATTGAGATCACAAGACATTCAATATGAATATTATTTTGAAAATGTTACGTAAATTGGTCAATAACACAATTTTGAATATTGGTCCAAGTCTGTGATTATTCAATTAATCAACACAATAAACAGATCCATATATGAATTGTTCAGAACTGAGTGTAGGTCCTTTTTATAGTCAAATAATGTATAAGTTTAAAATAAACTTCAAATATACAAGCCACTGTATAGCAAGTCATATGCATATCTACACAGAAACTCGTATTTTCCATTGTGAACCAACAGGTTGAAACATATATTTTTTTGGAACAATGGACCTTTGTAAATTTGCAACTCACAACTAAACCAGGCTATTTTTCTCTCTGGGAATCACCAATATCCCTGTGTTCTCAATCTTCCCGAAGAATCAAACCACCATTTCGAACAGTCCTCAACTTTTGAATCTTTCAACTCTTCCAAAATAGTGTCAAGAAAAGTCTCAATACTTGATATAGTTTTAACATTTTCTGACGGTTGTTGGTCACCAAGTTTTATTCTTTTCTGCCTCTTTGTAAGGCCAATACTTGTGTCCAGTTTCAATATTACTGCTTTGAGTGGATATTCAGTGCGTCTTAAATTTGAAGCTTTAAGTATAATTTCCTTAGCTAGTTCTGAGCTCTTTTTAATACTCAAAGTTTCCAAAGAACTCAAGTCACTATAAGTAACAAGACTGTTTGCAAAATCAATTTTGATGGATCTTAAGCTTGGACAATATTTGAGCTCCAAGTTCGAAAAATGAACTGCTCTAGTTTCAATCTCAATAAGTCGTAAAGCAGATATTGAAAGAGAAACTCTCGAAAATAAATGCCCATGATAAGTTCGAGGAAATCTCCTGTGAGTTTCAAATTTCAAACTTTTGAGATTTGGAAAGGATCCTTCCATACAAATACCTGTATCAGAGTCCATTTTAATTAGCAGCTTTTCAACATTCAGAGGGAAACGATTACTGCTTATATGAATCATATAAGAATTCCTAAATTCAAGAACCAATTCCTTTAAATTTTCTAGACTTTCGAGCACCTGTTTAGCATAGGGCCCCCATTGTCCGCTGTCTATAATCAAAACGAGCTGCTCTAGTTGTGGTGCTTTAAAGATACCAGGAGATGCTGTCTCCATTTCTTGTGGATAATGAATCTCGGCTTTTTTCAGATTTTTAAACTCAAAATCATGAAGTTCTAAATACTGTGCATATCCTCCCATATAGAAACCTAGATATTCTAACCGGTCAAGAGATTTTGAGCTCATGGCTTCCAATGTTGCAACATTAATAACTGATATCGATCTAGTTGACTCGCATGAACTCATCTTGCGTAATTTCTCAATAATACCATCTTCATTTGGATGGGGCTCTGCATGTACTACATCACCAACTTGGTTTCCTTCTATCAATTCAGAAGCATCGAGAGGTTTGACTCTCATATCCATCAATTTGAGTTTGGGGAACTTAGTATCCCGGTTAATAATAGGAACAATAACATAAGATTTCCATTCAAAATATATCAACTCTGGGAACCTCGAATTTCCTATTTTGACATGTCTAAAATAATTATCATCACCTTTGTTCAATTTTTAAGCTTTTAAGTTTGGGAAAAGAACAATTTTCATTTATACCTTTAAAGACATTTTCAATAACCATTCTTTCTAGATTTTCGAAAGTACAATTTTTGAGCTCTAATGCACAATTGTCACCGTTTCCAGGATTACCAAATTTATTGAATTGAATCTGCATTTGAGTTATATTTCTGAAGTTATAATGTGAATATCAATGTTGTTCCAATTTGGGAAGATGCACATTTGGTCAATTGAACATTGATCAAAATCAAATGCTTTTAAAATTTGTAAATCTTTCTCACCTCTTATTTCAATATTTAGTAATGACAATTTTTTGAAGTTGAATTTTTCAAATTGATCAAGAAGCTGACAATCAAGAAAGAAAACATTTTTGATACGTGGTAAATACAAAGCAGATGGGTTTGAAATATTTTGCTTCCTTACAAATATAGTCTCCACTGAGTCAACTAAGATGTAATTTGGCTTCGTGGGAAAGAACGTGATATTCTGCATTTTATCTTCAAGAAACTTCTTCCACTTATCAATTGGTATTTCTGGACTCCTGGAGTAGACATAGAACTTTGGAACTTCATTAAACCCAATAGGAAGTCCAATTTCTCGATGTCTCCCTAAATTCTCCATAGTAGTTATTTCAAAAAGTTTCATAAGTCCATGTGTGAAATTTTGACGGTTTTTAACTTGACATTCTGATTTTGATGGAACATTTGTAAAGAATTGTGCCTTTTTCCTATCCTTATAAAGGGTCAAGAAACTCCCAAACCTTTGGGCGATGGTACGAATTGAAAACAAGTTTTTGATGTCATAAGGACTGAGATGGATCAGTACATTAACAAGCACCTCATCTGGTAATTCAAACAGGGATTCTGTCATCTTGATGTTTATGGGTATATTAGCCACTAATTTCAATGGAAAGGGTTCAAGAAAAGGGGATTTTGCTCTCATCATTATATTATTGTCAACTGATTATGTAATCTGTCGGTAAATTGTAATTATAAAACAGTCAATTTTCAGTGAAAACCAGCTTTTGAAAGTCAAAATGTATCATATTTAGCCATAGACCTATGATATCTCCCATAATGTGTACACAGTTAACTTTTTCATGCTAGAATATGTACCTTTGTTATAGTCTATGTGAAATGACATTTTATTTATCCGAAATTTTAATTTTTTTCCGGATTTTATTGTCTTCAAAATTTTGTGTCACTAACTTCTTGTAACAGCGACAGTTTGACCACTAACCACTTGTAAGAACGAATTGGTGAAAAAAGACACGCGTTATCATGAAGGGTAAAAACAATCAGCAAAGAGATAAGGAGATTCAATATAAATGGGTTGGTAAAGTCGAACTTCCATTGGTAACCCTTCATCAATATGATAGCAGACTTCCCTAGTTATAACAAGATGATTCAAAGACAATTATCAGATTCAAGTACCCTCGTTGATGAGCTTTTATTAGAAGAATCAACAGACCCAGAAGTTATCAGATACACTTACTTACAAAACTCAGAGGCATGGAAGTACCGTTTAAGCACTGAAGATTATGTCAAAAGAGAAATGTACCTACGTGAGGAGTCTATGATGTTAAATAATAAAACTGAGCCGCTAATGGGTATTCATCTATATGTTTTAAGGAGATCATCAGAATACTCCAAAACATCGAGTAAAACTGACAATATTGTTGCCTCCCTGGAAGTCTTGATCAGAAAAGCATGGAGGGTTGATGGCTCAAATAAAGAGAACGCGTATATGGTTAATTGTGCAACTGTTGGTAATGTATTCACTTTGAAAAACCATAGAGGTCAAGGTTACGCAAGTGAATTGATGAATAGATTGAATGTAATTTTGGATGAAAAACTTGGTCCGGGTGGGTTTTCTAATCTCTATAGTGAAGTGGGTTCTTTCTATTCCAAATTTGGCTTCCAAGATAGACTTGTTAAAGTGAATTATATTCCATCTGACTTTAATCTTGTGAAATTAAATGTTCATAAATTTTCATTTTTGAGATTAAAAAGTTATGATGAGCATGTTGAGCTAGACTCCAGTAATACTCTTAATGATTTATTAGCTAGAGCTGAACATTTAGGTAAAAATGATGTTGCTGTTTCCTTGATTCCAAAACCAGAAATTTTCCACCAAATCAATCTCAAAGATCAATTCATTCATAATGCATTATACCCAAAATCAACAAAAAAAGTTGAAAATTTTGGTGTAAAATTTCAAAATACAAATGATCATATACTTTGGAATCATGATTGGAATCAGCGACTCTTGGTTATAACAAAAGTTTTCATTGAAGATGAAGAAAATAGTGATGCTTATATAGATAAATTCTTAGAATTGGTGTCACTTGCATGCGTTGAAGCTCGAGCTCATGAATTAGCTAACGTATCTATTTGGTCCACTTCAATGGCTAAAACTCAAGAAGTACATTTTAAGCTTGTTAAAGTATTGAGTGAGTTTTTTCATCATTTTGATTACAAATTTTCTGATATGTCTCTGATATCGCATGGTGCTATTAGAATCAATGATCAATTAGCCGCTGAGAATAGTCAGAATAATAAAATCGAATGGGTGCAAAATGAAAAATGGTGTTGGTATTGAAATCAAAGCTGACGTTAATTTTCTACTACTTTGCTTTTAGAACTATATATTAGCTTGTTCTTTGTTTCCTTTTCCTTTATTTCATTAATATTGAATTTTCACCGTAATAAAGTGTAGTTTGATTTTTTTTTTTGGTCCGATAAAGTCCGGTGTACTATAAAATCATATTGAGTTCTTTTATATGAGTACTTTTATAAGAGCCTTTTTTCAATATAACACTGAAATCTAATATGAGAACTTTAAGCGTCAGTCTTATAAAGCCCAAATATCTCTTCTTTTTAAAATGTAATCAAGTCTCTGGCCCCACAATATTCCTGGCAATCCATCAATTATGTTCATTAACAATGCAACAAAATATAAGATTCGATGAAATTGTTGATAGTGCCCAAGGTTTCTTTGATTTACCACATGAATTAAGACAAATAATTTTCTCATACATAAGATTAGCTGATACTTATAAGACATTATATAATATGGGGATAGAGCTTAAAGAATTGGTTAAAGACACTGTGGTTCATGTAACAGATTCTGAATCATTATCACCAAGAGGTGATCCAGGGTCTTGTATAAATTCAATGCCAGAAGTTGAATCATATTCAATGGAAAATTTATATTATTTTTTACAAAGGAAGACTAACATGATGTTGTTTCCACCTACAATAGTGAATAAATATTTCATTATTGAATTATTTTATCAAAATACTAGTTATAAGTTACGGGAATGTCTTTCGATTCCACTTATACTTACAACTCTTAAACGTGTTCACCATTCCATTATTATCCAAACTGATGGATGCACACAGGTTATTGATGTTTCATTAATGGAAGATTTAGGAAGATCAAACTTTGAGACATTTACATACCTCATGAATAGCGTTGGAAAATTCACACATGAAATACAATTCCCAACTTTAACACATTTAAACATTGATTCAGATCTAGTCCTAAGACCTAAAATTGATTCAAAACTTTTACAAAAGGAGTATGAAAGACAATATTATGTTCCATGTGAAGGACGTACTTTGGAGAAACATTCAATAATTGAATTCACTTATCCAAATCTTCAAAATTTATCAATTCAAACTAATAAATTGAATAAGTTTGTTAATTTCAAATTCAATCATAATAAGCTCCGGAATTATTCAGTAAAGTGTCTTCCAGAGAGTCGCAGCTATTATTTAAAAGACATTGATCAATGTGTATCTTTGGAAAGGTTTTCATTGAATTCGGATCCTTTAAATGAAGATTAGATGTGGACTGAAGAACATTTAATCATTGTGAATTCATGTTTAGATTCATTAATCAATTTTACAATATATTCATCTACCTATAAGAGCAGTAATATAAATATGAAAAATTGCTATTTCGAAAGCTTTGAAATCAAGTCTCTATTCCTTCAACAAACTTAAGCCATGAAGAAATGGTTAAATGTATTGAATCTCTCCAATAGTTGATTATTATTGTGTGTCCCATAACAACATGGTTTTGTGTCAAATTTTAAAGAAACTTTTAAATCAAGTAAACTTTTGGTGACAACGATGCTTCAAATAAAGATGATCAATATTTTCATAGACCCTCATTACTTTAATCCAATAACATTGTATGAAATCAAAGTTTGAAATTTTGGTAATTTTGAAAAATCCCAGTTTCAAAATTAAGTATTTGAACTATAGGTCAATATATTTAAAAATTCAAAAATTTTAAAGAAAAACTTCAGCCTTTTTATACTCTTATAATAATTGAATTCTAATTTTGGATATATTTTCAGTTTTCTAAACTTTTCAACTCAAGTTTTGGGGGTGATATATTAATAAAATACTATTTGACGTTTTAAATAATATTGATCTTTATATATATTATCTAATAAATTACATAATCATACTGTGAAATTAGACCGTCCGCGAATTTATTTAGAAAATCGATATTAAATTAATTGTTGTGTTTGGTTTTAACTTTTTACCTGAAGTTACCTACCAGAACGAATTTGCGTTGGCTTTGAGTCATTATGAACCGTTGAATATATTTCCTTAAGCATCTTAGCGCTGCCTTTTCTGCATTGGCTACACTTTTGATATTTTGAACCTTAATTTCAAAAACTCAGACTACTACTTATAGATTCAGATGACTAGCTGTTATTCATAAACATGTTACGTATTAGCTAGAAACTATTTATTTGAAGCAGTATACAATACCATGGATTGGGTATCATATGAAAGTCACTCAAATTTGTGGTTTTTGGATGTACAAAACTCTCGGTTGACCTTTGGGTTAAAGAAATTGAGACCCATTGAAACAATACCTTTAGTCATATATCTTTAAAGCCACTATAAATATTTAATGCACAATTTTAACACATACAAACTAATTTCCTTCCCACCAGTAGACTTATTTGCTTATTCGCTTAGTATTCTAACTACTAGTTTGTTAAACGTTAATTTTGCCGTGAAAACGTTTTTATGTGGTCCATAACTTGTAAATATCGCCGTATAGTTTTTTTTTCAGTATGCATTTGTCAATTACTATGGTGTAATTTTAAACAAATACGTGGAACATTTCATGTAAGCCACTGGGTTTGGAAACAAGGAAGTTTGTGACATAAAAATTTGAAGATGTTGTGGTTATGAGAAATGTTGCTGAAATAATGTATTTATTTTCACTAGATCTTTGGATCTTTAATTAAACTTTAGTTTTAGTTGTTATACACATCAAGACATATAGAAGTTATAGACATATAGATATAGAGATGACTAAAACTAATCAAATACAATTAGAAAGAACAGATGATTTAGATATATATAAATATTGTTCATATAATACATCAATCACATGGAAGGGAAAATTAACATCAGAACAATATGTTAAAAGAGATGTTGTATTAAATTCAACTTCAAAAATTTTACAAAAAGATTCTAAAGAACAAAAAGGTGTTTATCTTTATATCTTACGTGATTATTCAATTCCAGCTTTTAATAAATTTGATAATATAGTGGCAAGTGTTGAAACTTTAAATGATGAATCATGGAGAATCAATGGTCCAAATGGTGAATTAATTAAAGTTATTTCATCTGTTGTTGGTAATGTTTTCACATTACCTCAACATAGGAAAAAGGGTTATGCAAATCATCTTATTACTCAATTGAATGAAATTTTAGATGAACAATGTGGTAAAGATGGTTATTCATATCTTTATAGTGAAGTTGGTGATTATTATCAAAAATTTGGTTATAATAATTTCCATATTCCAACTCATTATTTTGAAATTGGTGAAAAGATTGAAACAATTGATACAAATTCATTTAAATATTTATCATATTATGGATTCAAAGATTTAATTGAAATTCAAAAAAATCATACAAGAAATAAGCTTTTACAAAGGGCTCAAAATTTAAAATCTGATGAATCTATAATAAGTTTAATACCAAATATTGATCGTTATTCATGGCATCATGAAAGAGATTTAATAATATCTTCATATTTACACCAAGACTTGGAGATTCGTAACTTTGGTGCAGTTTTAAATAATTCAAATGATCATTTTATTTGGTATCATGATTGGAATGAATCAAAATTAGTAATTTTGAAAACTTTTATTGAATTTGAAAATGAACAAGGTTCAAAGAATTTTGCACAATTGTTAAAAATTGCTATAAAAGAAGCTCATGATTTTAAATTAAAAGGTATTGTCCTTTGGGATTCTGCATTAGGTGAATCTCAAAAATTTTATGATTTAAATCTTGAGTTATTGGAAAGTTTTAATAATACTAAATTATTTGGTGTTAATGATTCATTATCTGCAATTAGATTTCATGATAAGACTTCAAGTGATAAAATTTATTGGAATGGTAATGAAAAATGGGAATGGTTTTAAAAGAATACAATAAATTAATATAAATTAAGTTTATTGTGTTTATGTAAGGTATTATATAAGTAAAGATTTAAATAAAATTACGAGATTCAAAACTATAAATTTGTGGAGAAAAAAATCATTTCCTCTTTCTTTCAATGTATTTGATCATAAATTATAAATTTTCAATTATGTGCAATTTAATGGAGCTGTAATGAAAAAAAGTTTGTTACATAGATACTTAGAATTGCTTTATGTGATTAGAATGTGGTAATTGAGTTAGATCTACTACTTGTTATGAACTACAAATGGCTGCAAGATAATATCAACATGGAACTCATGGTTTGAACAAGATCTTCATCAAACAAATATAAATGATTTCTTTCTCTGTTTTAAATTTGAATTGTAGAGATTAGTGTAGCTGTAGGTCAGCGGCTAACAATTTGCCATTTTGTTTGAATTAATTAATAAAATCATCATGATGGCGGCTAATTTCAATATACGATCAAATATATAAATAACACAAAATCTTCAAATTCACTTTGAAACTATATTAATTTTTAATGAAAGTCGACCATGGAATAAATTGATTATAATTCAGCAATATTGTCATTTAATTTATAGTGCTTTGAGTATCGTCCTCCTGAAAGTTTGAATTTGATTAACATTCCTTTATTGAAATTATTTTCGATATTGTTTTCATTCAGCTGATTACCTGCAATATTATATTAAATATTAATTCAAATTATAGATAGTATTTACCATCATGGAATTACTTCAATTTGAAAATATTTAGATTAATAATAAATGTTGATATCATGTTAATGACATTTGATTATTCAAGTCATTATTAGTTGATATTGATTCATGTTTTACATACATAATTTTGTAGAGTAATTGAATACCCCCAAGTTAGGTACATTCCGCCATTCCACCATTCCACCTCCCATAGGGCTTAAAGATGAATAGATTACATTCCACAGATATTGCATAAATATTTGTATACATTCTTGAAATTAAAAATTTATGTTTTTGTATCAACTTTTACTATAAAGATATCATAAATCAAATCATAATATTTCAAATATGTCATCACTACCACCAAAACCTAATTTAACTAGGAAACATCAATCAAAAGGTGGTAATAATGTTAGATCCAAGATTAAAATTTTTGAAGAAGCTAATGGGTTAAATCAAAATAGTTCAAATAAGAATGATTCAATACCATCACACTTACCGCCAGAAGCTTATGAGTCTAAAGATAGACTCAAATCACAAAGAAATAAAGAAAATATACCACCATATGAAATCAATTCAACAGCGTCTTTCATAAATCAACAAAATGACCATGGAAATGAACATTATGAAGCAGCTGCTATTGATAAAAAGTTTGGATTACAACTGTCAAAAGAAGAACTAGTCCATAAAGAAATGGGAGAAAAGGTTTTAGAAATTACATTATATCATATAAAACAATTAGATCAAGATTTTTATGATTATTGGTATACAAAAACATTAGGCACAGGTCATAAACCCTCCAATACTAATAATTTAAAATTATCCATGCAGTTAATTAAAAAATTTTATATATCTATATTCACAACCATTTTTGATTATGAGAGACAAAATGTTATTACTGATATTAATGAAAAGTTGTTTGAAATACCTGTTGTTAATGATGAAGAATCTTTAAGAAGATTTAAATCATTTTGGGGTAAATTTCTGGGAAAGTTGGAATCATATCATGAGATTGAATAAAGAATAAATATATGAGTAGTATGAATATAGTTTTGAAATTATTTGTTTGTAGACCTTTGAATGATAATGATGTCATATTTAATTTAATTTAAATTTTTGAATTGTATTTGTACCATCAAATCAATTTTACACAAAGACAGCGGCTAATTTTAAAAAAATATAAAAAAGAACCAAAATCCACATTTTTATGAAGTTATTAACAGTTCAATTTTAAATAACAATATTCACTAAAGTGGTTTTTAATCCAGTTAATCAAGGTGTTTGAACAAAGTCAAATAAGAACCTATTATTTCTTCTCCTCGTTGAAGTTAATTTTCCGCAAGAGTTGTATTGTATCCATCAGTCAAGCATATTTTGATTTAATTCTTACATTATGATTCATTGGAACTCATTATGTGGTTATATATGAAATTATTAATTAATATAGAATAGTGATTGATATTCAAATATTCAAATATAGATTATTTGATTGATCTTTTAATTAATATCGAGTAAATGATCACTTTTAATATTTTGAAATTGATTTTGATATTTTGTAGTTATTGAGTTTTTGTATAGTGGAGATTTTTATTTGATCTTCAGCGGCAAATTTTTGACTTTCCATAAAATTATATAAACCAAGTAAAATTCTGAATTTAATAAATTTCTTTCACCTGAAAGAAAAAGTATTGAGCAAAAGAACATTAACAAGTTGTTGTTAAATCTGTTAAAGACCATGTACCGTTGACCACTTGGAGCAACACCATGTTAAACTGTGACCATTTGGTGTTAAAACATTTTGAGCACCGTTCTGGAATGAAATGGCCCTTGATCTATACTTTATCAATTCAATACTTTTATAATATGAGATGAATAATCTTGTTACAATTCTGATTATTTGATTATGATTTTAATACACATGTGATTGAATTGATATCTATTGAATATAATTTATCATGATATCATAATTTGTTTTTTGTTTTAAATTAAACTTTTAAATTTGTAGGGTTGTCAGCGGCTAATTTTGTGTATAAAAAGATCAAAAATTCCCACTTTTTTTTTGTTTTCTTTAACAAGTTTTATTGACAGGAATACCGAAAATTTGTTTTATTATCATAAATTGTAAAATGTGCAATGTTTGACTGAATTTTGTGACGTTGTGTTAGTATTAAATACTTAATTGAGTATAGAGAACTTGGAACCATAGTTGAGTTGTTGAATAGACAAGACATTTCACATGAGATTCATAGATTCAATAAATACAAGTATCACGAATGGATTTGAATATGAATTTGATTCTGATTCATTTCAATTGTTGATGTTGATGTTTTGATTTTATTGATTTTATTCTCAATCGCGAATAAAACTTCCTTATTTCCCCAGTAAAAACCACTCTTCAACATTAACCAACAATCATTGACAAGATAGACAAACAATAGAAAGACATAGAGGAATATGAGTGATAGAATAACAAGCATACCAGATGATATAAGTACATCAACACCAATAACTACAAGTTTCCCAGATAATGAAATCACAAGAATAGAATATGATTCACCTGATAGAACATTAATACCTCATCAACATCAACAACATCAACGTCCAGAATTTATAAGAACTGATCAAAGAATGGTTAGATCATTGCTTTATATGGGTCAATTACTAGATCTTAAGAAACCTAAAACATCATCATCAACTACTAGCGAGTTCCTTGTTGATTCTTTAGAAACTATAACTTCGTTTATGGATAATATTTATTTAATTACAAAATTTGGTATTGGAAAAAATTCTAAGATCTTGTCTAGAATAGGTTCAAATGCAAGTAAAGTATGGTTCATAACTGTTATATTTTCAATAAGGAATAATATCAAACAATTAATGCAATTATATGATTTAAAAAGGAAGATATCAAATGAAATTGAAATTGTTAAACAATTCATTCAATATCAAAATAGAAATTTATCCGAATTAATCCTAAAGAAATATCAATCAAAATTATTAGATTTACAAAATGAAATTTTTTTATCAATCATAGAATTATTGGGAAATTTAAATGATTTATTATTCGTATCTATAGAAATTTTTAAATTCAAGATACCAAAATGGATTGAAAAATTCTTGGGGTTCATATCTGCAATAATGATGATTTATAGAATGTCCAAAAGAACCTAACTTTGAAACATTTCTCTAAAACTTTTCAATGCAGCTTTATCATCTCTTGAAATCCATCTTGAACATTCATCAACATTATCAGTATATAAACAATCTTCATTAAAATTTGCATAATGAAATCCATTACATTCTTTACCAAGATAATTCCCTGTACATAACCAAATATATCGACCTCTATTTTCAGGTTTTTTAAAACTTCGACGTAAATCCATTTGATTCCCACATTGAGAACACATTGGTAAATTATCTTGAAACCGTTTTAAATAATTCCTATAAGTTAAATTAAACCTTATGGACCCTGCCATAGGGTGTGGATGAAATTCAGTTGTTGATGAAACACAATGTTTAAATTCTTCTTGAAAACCAGCATGCATTATTAACAGGGTATTATGTGGTAATGGAATTGAATAAATTGGTGGTTTTGAACCATCTTGTTCATCATATTGTTTCCTTATTCTGAAATCCCTTGTAGCACCTAATGTAAAAGATGCAATTATTGGATGTGGTCCAATATATGTCATTCTATCACTATGCCAATCTAAATTATTTGATTTTGATTCAAATTTATTACAAACTGCTAATTCACCTTTCCATGGATCTTGGTGTTGGAATGGTAGCAGATCCCTGGTTTGTAATTCTTTATTAACTTGATCTTCTATCAAAAGTTGTGTCATTTTTAAATCATCAGTGTATGATGATCTTGAAGTATATTTATGACCGTTATAATATAAAGTTTCTTGAGTTTTGGAACTATATACTTTACTTTGATGATTTGATTTACATGCATTACCAAAAAGATAAAATTCTTGTGGTGACCAGCCTTGATCATCTTTCAATAGGAAATTTAATAAATTATTTGATAATTCCTCTGGAAGGAAATTGAAATGAATTGAAGCATATGGTATGGTGGTTTCAATATCTGATTTGGTATATAGATAAATTGGTTTACTATGATTCCCAATCTTATTCAATGGCGTAGATTCATCCTGACCTAATAATGAATTAATATTTGACTGTCTTGACAAATGTGATTCTAATTTAATTCTTTTATTTTGTTGAGGGAATGATTCATAAAGTAATGATTCTGTAGTTGATATTGATCCATCACAACTGATTAATAATTCTAATAAAGATGATTCATCACATTCAGGGAAGGTCTTTTTAAGTTTTGATATTTTAGCCTCAGTCATATGGCATAGGCATATTATCGTTGAAGCTTTGTGGAATTGAAATTAGTATACTTGATTGAGTATTAATTGAAAAAATTGGCTAGACATATTCTTTTCGCGTATACCATATTAGAAATCAATACAAAACTAGTTATTTACATCAAAAGACCATAAGAATCCAATTGAAATGCTATGAAACATATAATACACTATAGAATACTAATAACCATCATATTCTCATCAAATAATTCCAAAATGATGTGATTTAATAGTTGATTTCCATAGATATTTCATAATTTCACTGCTATATGCGGATGCCTTCCCAATGTAGTAATTCAACCGACCGAGAAATTCAAATAATTCCAGAATTTTGATATAAAAGGACACAATTTCTACTTTTGAACCTTGCTTTCAATAACTTTTCAATTAAGAATCATACAATAACAACTCAATTGAATTAAATCATGGTTGAATTAAAAAACTCCACTTCAGAAATCACTTTAAACACCGGTGCTAAAATCCCAGCTTTAGGTCTTGGTACTTGGAGATCCCTTGAAGGTGAAGCTTATAAGGCAACTTTACATGCGATTAAAGAATCTGGTTATTTACATATTGATGGTGCTGCTATTTATAAGAATGAAGAAGAAGTTGGTAAAGCTATTAGAGATAGTGGTGTTTCCAGAGAAAAATTATTTGTTACTACAAAATTATGGGGGACTCAACATAGAAATCCTGAACAAGCTTTAGATCAATCTTTGAAAAGATTAGGTTTGGATTATGTTGATTTATATTTAATTCATTGGCCTGTTGCTTTTAAGACTGATAATATTAAAGATGGTAATTTGTTATCAATCCCTGAAAAACCAGATGGCACTAGAGATATTGATTTAGATGGTTGGAGTTTTATTAAATCATGGGAATTATTTCAAGAATTACCAAAAACTGGTAAGACTAAGGCTGTTGGTGTTTCAAATTTTTCAATTAATAATTTAAAAGATTTATTAAATGCTCCAACTACCAAGGTTACACCAGCTGTTAATCAAATTGAAGTTCATCCTTTATTACCACAAACCGAATTAATTGAATTCGCATTATCAAAAGGTATAATCACTGAAGCTTATTCTCCATTAGGTTCATTAGATTCACCATTATTTACAAATCAGACATTATTAGAAGTTGCTAAAAATTATGATGTTTCAGTTGCTCAACTTTTAATTAATTGGGCTTTGAAAAGAGGTTATGTTGTCTTACCAAAATCTGTTAACCCTCAAAGAATTGATGCTAATTTCAAAACTTTCCAATTAAAAGATGAAGATTTTAATAAAGTTAGTGATTTAGTTAAATTAGAAGGTGAACAAAGGTTTGTTAAACCTGATTGGTCACCATTTAAAGTCTTTGAATAGATCAGATAGATGAATACTAGAATAGACTTGGCTAAGCACTGGATTGTGGACCTGATAGATATACAACTTATTACTTTTTACTAAACAATTGTAGATTTGAATTGAAAATTAAGTGAAAATTCATAGTTTATATATGTTTTTGTTTACACTTATAATTATGACAGTCAACCCTGCCCGAACCGAGTTTTGGTGATTTTTTTGAATTTTTCATTGGAAGCTTTGAAAAAAAATCAATTTTAATGGGTATTAAAATCAAAAGAGATCAAGTAAATACATAGAGAAATCAGTAATCATGTTACGTTCTCAGTTATTAAAATTTTCCAAAAGATTCATGGCAACTGCCACTCAAGATTCTAAAAAGGAATTAGAAGAAATCACTAAATCATGGGCTTCAAATTCAAAATCAGATTCATTTAAAATTAAATATCAACAATCAAGAAGAGCTGTATTAAATGGTGTTGGTCCTTATGGTCCACCATCTTTAAGATCTAGAAGAGCTAAACTTCAATATATGTCACCTTTAGGTCTTGATGAAGCTTTTGATTCTGCTTATGAAATTTTAAAAACAAAATCTAATGAAACTTATAAAGAAATTGAAGAATTAGATACCAAGATTTCCCAAACCAAAAATGTTAATGAATTGGAAGAATTAAATAATTTGAAAAATTCAAAATTAGTTCAAGCTGAAATAGATAATCCAGAAGTTCGTTTCAATTTCACATATCATGATAAAATTAATAATGATTCATCAATTATAGATTATAATGAACCAGTTTATAGAGAATTGAAAAAAAAACATTGGGAAGATTATAGTCAAATGTTATTAATGCAAAGATTAGAACAATTAGGTGCAATCCCAGATACTTTACCAACTTTGAACCCAAGAGCCGAAATCCTTGTGAAATTTTTAAATCATACAACAATTAATAGATGGATTGAACCTGGTAAATTATTACCAACAAATGCAACAAGTTACCCACCATCTTTTAAAATTCAAGAATATGAAAATGTTGATCCAAAAAAACAATTATATACAGTGCTTGTGGTTAATCCAGATGTTCCAGATTTAGAAAATGATTCTTTCAAGACTTATTTACATTGGGGTCTTTCAAATATTAAATTATCAAATTTTAATGAAAATTTTATAGGACCAAAACAAATTTTAGAAAACAAGGAAATTAATGAAATTATTGATTATTTACCACCAGTTCCTGAGAAAAACATTCCAACTCAAAGATTTATTACATGGGTTTTCAGACAACCTGAATCAATTTCAATAAATTTGAAAAACAGAGATTTTGATATTAGATCATTTGTTGAAGATCATGGATTAGATGCTATTGGTGGTCATATTTGGAGAAGTGAATGGGATTCAAGTGTTGCTAAAGTTAGAGAATTATATGGTTTACCAAAAGGTACTGTTTATCATAGAGTTCGTAAATAGAATTATGTTAAATCAAACTTGTAAATATAAATTTAATATGGAAATTTACCAATTGTAGTTCTACATGGTTTATTTATGTTTCTAATTTTACATTATATATTTTTAATGATTAAACTTATATCATGATTTATCTAAAATCAAAGTCTAAAAAATTTATTCAATATGTTTTTTATTGTTTTTTTAATAGTTTATGTGATGTATGCTTTTTTTTTCTCCAAAGAATATTCAAAATAAATACAGGAATATATTATAATTCTCTAAAAATTTGATAGTTCAATTACTTTTAATTTTTAGCAGTTTCTAAAGATTCAACAGCTGAAATAATAACTTGAGCAAAATCTAATTTATCATCATCTAAGTTAATTTCTTTTGATTGAGTTTTTGGAGTTTCAACTTTCTTTGGGGCATTTAATTCAGCAAATTTGGCTTTAGCTTCAAGAATTAAAGCTTCTTTTTTAGCGAAAAGTCTTTGAGCTTCAGCTTTTTTAGCTGTTGATTCTAATGAATATGTATGGTAAGCACCGTATAAAACACCTGCAGCTAAAGCTGAATATCTGAAAACCTATAAAAATTGATCAAAGTTAGTACATAAATCTCAATTGAACCACAAGTAGTGGACTATGGAACCAAAGATTGTAAGAATATCAAATATTCAATTGAGTTATAACCATCCCCATACTACACCTTCAATTACCCATAAATACACCAACAAAAACCATAACCAGCCCTTAAACCTCACAATCCTCAGCACACAATCTCACCAAATCTCTCTACTCTTATCCAAAACACATACGTTAACAGTAGACATCTTGTTCTCTTATAGTTTATACCTATCAACAACCTTTCAAATACGCTTTAATTTCCATTTCCTTTAAATTTAATTTCTTTCATTTTTGATTCGCAGTAAAAAAAACCGAAAACAATTCGCGAAATTCACCCGGCAAAGGAAAACTGATTTTCCCAAAAGAGGTAACTGCCTAATTTGGTAATTTCCTTGGGTTTTTCTGAAAAGGTAATAAACTTGAATTTGATCTTTTATACTCGCTTTAAATATTAATTCATTTGATCTTTGGATTTACTTTGAAGGGGACAAGACCAAGGAGTATTAAAAATGTTCACCCAGACGTTAAGGAGAAGTGCGTATTTACTTGTGGTTTTTTTAGGGATCTTGTTAGCTTACAATTCTTCTATTTTAGATGCGTTAAAATATAGATCTAGATCTATAAATTTACAATTTAAACAAAGAAGGTTTTCAACATCTTCTTCATCATCTTCATCAAATACTACTACGGGTGGGATTAATGATATACCTTTCAAATATAATGTATCTGTTGCATTTCAACCTAAAGAACGTGATGAAAATAAATTCTTAAATGAAATGTTTAAAAATAAGAAATTAGATTCTCCAACAGGTGAAGATAATTATTTTATTGCTGCTAAATCTGCTCATGAAATCGCTGTGGGTGTAGCTGATGGTGTTGGTGGATGGGCTGAATTGGGATATGATTCAAGTGCAATTTCAAGAGAGTTGTGTAAAGCTATAGAGAATGGATATCTTTATGGTAAAGATGCTATTTTTTCAACAAATCCACAATATTTATTAAATGAAGCTTTTGAAACAATTCAAAAAAATGGAGTGGTTAAAGTTGGCGGTACTACTGCTTGTTTAGGTGTTTTTAAATCTGATGGTATCTTAAATGTTGCTAATTTAGGGGATTCTTATTGTGGTGTTTTCAGAGAAAATAAATTAATATTAGCAACTAAAATTCAAACTCATGGTTTTAATACTCCATATCAATTAGCTATAATTCCACAAGAAATTTGGGATAAACATACAAAGAAAGAAAATGGTAAAAAAGGTAGATTTATAATGGATAAACCAATGGATTCAGATACTTATGAATTTAAATTACAAAAAAATGATATAATAATGTTTGCAACAGATGGTGTAATTGATAATATAAACATTCAAGATATTGAAATTTTTTTAAAAGATAATGAAGATTTAAAAATTAATGAAATTTCTCAAAAATTTGTTGATAAAGTTTATGAATTAAGTATTGATGAAGAATTTTCTTCTGTTTTCAGTCAAGAATTATCTAAATTAACTAAACAATTTTATACTGGTGGTAAAGAAGATGATATAACTGTTGTTTTCGTTCAAGTTGATCAAAATTTATGAAAAAATACCACATCTAGATTAAACTGCATGAATGACATAAAATGGCATAAAACAATCACAGCTTCAAGAATTATATTTATATGACCTTTTGTATTTATTTGATAATTATTTTTCTTTTTTTTTTGAAATGTAAAGTCAAGATTATATCTATTCATTTTCATCATCAAATTTACTTTGTAAAATATATTTATTAATTTGTTCTTTTTGTGATCTTCTTCTTTTTTCTTCTTCAACAACATTATTTGCAAATTTAACATTTGATGGTAATTCAAAATTCTTTGTAGCTATTGATTTACCCTTCTTGGTAACTAATGTAAATGGAATCTTACCTGAAGAATTATTTGGTTTTGAATTATTTTCATTTGATTCGAAAAAATCTTCAGTTCTATTTGATTTAATATTTTGTGGTAATTCCAATGTAGTTTTATCAATTTTATGTGAACTCATACTATCAAAAACCATCTTTTTAAATTCTCTTTCTAATGCTTCTTCAATCTTACGTTCTTCTTCTTCTTGTAATTTACGTTCATACATTTCATAACTTAATTTGATATTTTCATCATCTTCTTCATCACCAGTAGTTTGTCCATCAATGTTTAATGTATTTCTATTCTTTAATTCATCATCAATTGGACCATCTTCATCTTCATCTTCTTCATCATCATCATCTTCATCGTCGTCATCATCGTCATCTTCATCATTTTCATCCTCTTCATCTTCGTCTTCTTCATCATCTTCATCATCATCACCAGATGTACCAGGTGCAATACCTTTTGATTTAACTATTTCATTTAAAGTTTCAATAGCAGTTTTCAAATCTGAAGATCTTTTAAATTTATATTTTTCAAATGCATTAACAACTTTAAATTCACAATCTTTTGGTAATGGAGAATCTTTCAAAAAGATATAATAATCAAAATATGTTAAAAATAATTGAAATTTATCTTCAAATTTTTTACTTCTTAATGTAAAATTTTGTAAAATTGAACAAACTAAATGAATTCTAAAATAATCATCTAATGGATCTAATTCAGATTCTCTTCCTGGCATTGGATTATTAAAAGCATGACCAAATGTTAAAATTTTATATAATAAATCATGAATTAATGAAACATTTATAATTTTTCTTTCACAAATTTCAGAAATATATTTAACATGAGCCATTCTAATTCTATTATATCTATAATCATTAATCTCTAAACCTCTAATAATTCCTTCTAATATGGTATCAACAACATGAATTTTGAAATCTCTTCTTAAATTCTTCAAAATATCTGATAATAAAGTTATATTTTCATAATTGATCTTTTCAGGTTTTGTAAATAATGAGCTCATTGTATCCATGATATCTGAATCATTTAAATCTGCAGATCTTATAATTGATGATACTTGTTTTAAAGTGCCATGTTTTAATTCACTTCTAACCAAAGTTTTAAGGAAAGCTTGTTCAGGTTTTAAAACTTTAGATTTATTTTGAATTGATTTAATACTTGGTGGTTTCAAAACTAAAAATAAATTTGAAATTGCCATTTTGTTATTTATTGTTAATTTATCATTTTTCCTTTTGGCTTGTAAAAGATCCAACATTTCTTCCATTAATTTATTATGTTCAGATAATAAATATTTCCCACTAATTTCGAAAAAAATACTAAGGATTTCAATATTATTTGGAGTGGTTAAATTTAAAATTAAACTTCTAATTTTATGGAAAATAACATGTTCTGGGACTAAACCAAATTTAATCATTTCACAGAAAAACATTATATTCTTAAAATTTAAACCATTATGATAAATTTGTGATCTGAACCCACGATCTAAATATTCTAATAATTCATCTTTCAAATTCCCTAAGTGAGGATCTGAACTTTTCAAAAATCTAGCATAGACTCTAACTCTACCTATATCTTTTGTTGTGGTGAAATGTTTTAATAATCTGTTTTTCGATGCTTTACCAATTAATCCTTGATTCCAAAATTCTAATGTCGCATCATCAATATCTTTCAAATTTGAAGCAGTTTCAAGATGAACCAAGAATTCATTCATTTCATTGGCTTTTGAAGAATCATTACTTGAATTTAAAGCTGAATCAATAACTTCAGATGGAATTTCTGGTAAAACTTGATAAAATTTACGATCTTCTTCATTCGCCCAAATACCAGAATCTTTATTAACAATCACTGATTCATTTTCATTTGATTTATCGTTATTATCATCATCTGTGAAAGATGGGGGTTCAATTTCGAAAAATGGACATAAGATATCAGTTGCAGTTTTGAATCTTTCAAATAATTCAATGGCTTTGGAAAGATCAGCTTCAATTTCTTCCACAATTCTACCAGTTCTAACTTGTGCCTTATGATTTTTTGTTTTCAAATTCTTAACAATATTATGTAAATCCTTAGTACGACTAATGATTATTTCTGAATAAGAATTCAATAAAATATGTAATTCTTCATTTGTTTCTAGTAATTTAGGGAATCTTTTGATAAAAGTTGTTGCAATTGATACAGTTAATCCAACTTTCATCTTGTAAGATAATGATTCCTTCAAAACAGCTGGTATTAAACCTTCATTTCTTGCAGCTCTTTGTGACATAAATTGCGGTAATGGTTCAACATTTTTAAAACCATTGAAAAGACCAACAGATTCAAATTCAACAAGGAATCTAATGATTAATTTGACTTTGGAAATACGCTCCTTTTCATCTTTCTCATCCAATTCAGTTTTAGGAACTTGAATTTGAAGAAACATCCACCCAAATAAATGAGGAGTAAATTCTTTATTAAATCTTTGATGCAAGGCACTAATAATCTCAATTGCACTAGGAACATCAATGGATTTAGTACATTTCAATAAACCTTCTTGAGAAGAAATGATAATTTCTGATAAATATTTGGTCAATGATAATGTCTTGATATCTTTCAACACCGAATCTTGGTTATCCTTATTGATCGAAGTCTTAAGCTTCTTGATGAAGGCATTGTTTTTCTTTAAACTGGTATCCAATTTGGAATTCCCATCTTGTAGCTCGTTATCCCAAGCGCTAAGATTGAGCTTCAAGAGCTCATTCTTTCTCTCCTAGAACAACCGTTAGCTCGAAAAGCTCCACAAAATCCACAGTAAACCAAACAACATATCAACTCACTTCATCCATAATACGCTGCCCATAAAACAAGCGCCCAGCAAGAAATAGCTCTTTGATTGCCTTTTTTCCAAGTCAAAATAAACTGATTTTGTTGATTTTGTTGATGTTTAATAATTTTGATAATTTTGACGCTGAAAAGAAGCTAAAAAAAATTCGCGAACTTTTGGCTTTTAACAGGGCTGCGAAACCAGCGCTTAAATCGAAATTGATTTGTCTATTAACAAAGAAGAAAATCTTGAAGTGAAAGGGAAGTGCTTTAAAGTGGATTATAACGGTGGTTAAGTGGTATTGCTGATATTTGATAGTGTCTTGATTGTTATTCAGATCAATTTGATTGTGCTCGTTTTTCTCTGGATTTTATACGGTTCTTGAAAGGTCAATTATTCATTATTATTGTTATACCATTAATTGAAGATGAGCTCAGATTCTATAAAGCCCACCAAAGCAGGGCCCAAAAGAGTCATTGGATCCTCACCAAAGAGACATCTGGGAGTACCCAAGCCCCAGTTGACCTCACATTCGAGATCTAGTTCAAATAGCTCAAATATAACACCCATTCCATCTCCATTATCAAAAGAACAACGATTCAATTCTCCATCTTTAGAAGATCATATCACTCCTACAAAATCTAAAGAACAACAACACCCACCAAAAATCCAATCATTAGTTACACCTGATATTGTACTATCAGATCCAGAAATCATTGAAGGCTCTGAATTAATTAACCCTTTCATTGTTGATGAACAATTACAGTCTTTACAACCAGAATTCAAAGAAAATGGTGAAATCATAGAAGAATCAATATCATGTCCCATTTGTGATGAAAAAATGGTTAGTTTATTACAATTGAATCGCCATTTAGATGATGCACATACAATGGATGATACACTGGATGGTATTGGTGCTAAATCCCCTTCATTAGAACCAACCAATGATGATATTAAATCTTGGTTACAGAAAACTAATGAAATGAAATCAAAATTACAAACTGCATTACCTAGGAAATTTGTTAAACTAGATATATTTGATAATAATAATAATAATTTTAGTATAAGTGATTCTTCATCAAGAGATAGTTCTTCAACTTCATTGAATACAGTCACACCTGAAATAACAGTTACAAGGAAACATTGGAAAAAACCAACGGGTCATGATAGATGTTCCGCTTTGAATTGTAAAAAAATATTAAATATTAAGAATGGATTAGTTAATTGTCGGAAATGTGGTGATTTATTTTGTCATGAACATGCAAATTTCAGAGTTAAATTAAATAATTCTGCTAATTATTTTAACGAAGGTGTTTGGTGTAAATGTTGTGAGAATTGTTTTACTCAAAAGCCAGGATATAATGATTTTGGACTTGTTAATGATGTTTCTAATAAATTTAAAATCTTGAGACAGAAAAGATCAGATGAAAAACAATTATATTTAAATAAATTAGAAAAGAGAATAATTAATTTAACAACGGCAATTTCAAAAATTGATAAAGAATATAAATCAAATGAATTTAATAATAATTTTTTAAGATATACAATAAGTAACAAGAAAAGAGAAGCTGAACAACAATTAGTATTATGGGAAGATGGTAATACTAAATTGAATTGTTTCCTTTGTTTAAGGAATTTTAGCTTTACATTGAGGAAACATCATTGTCGTCTCTGTGGGAAAGTTGTCTGTGCAAGTGAATCAACTGGTTGCTCTAAAGAAATACCAATTAACTATTTAACAGAATCTCTTGATGATGTCCCAAAAATCAATGATGATTCATTATTAAGAATGTGTCGAAATTGTAAAGATGTATTATTTATAAAGAGAAATTTCATCAAAGATACAAAAAATCAATTATCACCATTATTAGAAAAATTTGAAGCCCAACAAAGTATTAAAAGGGCAATTGTCATGTTAATGCCTAGATTCCAAGATATGTTGTATAAATTACAAAATGATTCTTCAATACAAAATAAATCAATAACAGCTGATGCATCAAAATTAAGGAAAAAATTAATGGATTCATTTGCAAGTTTTGATAAACTAACTAAAGAAATTGTTTTATTAACACCTGAAAATGAAAGTGAATCAAAAATTCAATTATCAGTTCAAACAGATTCTATAAAATTCATTCAAAAAAATATGATTCCATTAAAATCATTACCCAAAATCTTAAAACAAAAAGAAGATCTAGTCAAATCCCAAACCCCTCCAAAGCTAAACCATGAACAAATTCAAAAGATAAAACAAAATCGTGAAGAATTAATGGTTTTAAATGAACAAAAATTTCTTGTTGGTGAAATGATTGAAAATTGTAAAAATCAACGAAAATTTGATGAATTACCTACACTACAAGATAACATGGATGAATTGGAAAGAAATATTCAAGTATTACAATTATCCTTGGGGAATGAAGGGTTTTAAAATAGTATTAAAATGAATTATTTATTGGATATTTTTTTGTTTTGTAGGTTATATGATTACTGCCCGTAACAAATCGCGATCAAATTTCTCGAACAGTACAAAAAGTGAATAATACTGATCTCTATTATAAGATTATAGTGGAAACACACAAAAGTTTGTGATTAAACAAGGTTTTAAAGATGTCTATAAGGACCCTTGTAAAAGAGAGAGATGAACAATTGGATCTATTATTAGCATTCATACGACCAACCACTTTAGAATCATTCTCATCTTTGCTTATTTATGGAAATCCATCAACTGGGAAATCATATACAACTAAGAAATATATGGAACATGCACAAATCAATAATATATGGATTCAATGTGATGATTGTGTTTCTATAAAAGTTATCTTGAAGAGAATATTACAAAAAGTTCAATTATTAGTTACAGAGGATCTTGGTGATGATTTTATTATAAATAGAAATGATACATTAACATTTGATAATTTTTTGTCAACTTTAAGTGAAATTTTCACTGTGGGGGTTGTTAAAGGACATCATTATATCGTATTGGATAGAGCTGATGAATTAATGGATGATGAAGCTGATTTATTTAGACAATTTACAAGATTATCTGAAGTATCTAGGATACCGAATTTATCAGTAATTTTTATAACATCAATTAAACCAAGAGAAATTATAACATTTGGATTACCAATGATTTACTTTGAGAATTATGATAATGAACAAATTTCAAGGATCTTAAGTGCTGACCCAATTTGTAAATTTTCAGATGAATTGGGTATCAATGAATTTGAATTGAGAAGTTTTTGGAGTAATTATATAAATATTATTGTGGAATCATTTTTCCCATATACAACAAATTTAAATGTTTTAAAAAGAATTTCTATAAAATTATGGGATAAGTTCACTAAAGAGATTGAAAATGGGAATTTAAAAACAAATGAATTTTTAGCATTATATAGAGCAAATCTTTCATTATTATCATCAGATTATGCATTTGAATCTGAATTAAAAGATGAAAATGAAGAAGAACAAGAGGAAGATGAAAATGAAAATGAGACCGAGAAAAAAGAAGATGAAGAAAATGATAAGGATGAGGATAGAAAATCACCTAAACAAAATGATAATAATGAATCAGGATTTTCAATAACAACAAAATATCTTATAATTGCAGGATATCTTGCATCATTTAATGATTCAAAATACGATTGGGTTTTTTTTTCCAAATTAAAAGGTTTTCACAAGAAGAAACAAATTTTTAGAAGTTCTAAGAACTCTTCAATGAAGTTGAGCTCAAGATTACTAGAACCTTCATCATTTGAATTAGAAAGACTTTTAGCTATAACACATGCTTTATATAAATTAGAGAATTCTAAACCATTAATTTCAAATTTAGATTTATCAACTCAAATTTCCAATTTATCAACTTTGAAAATTTTAATTAAATCAAAAAATAATGATTTTATAAATCCAAAAACCAAGTGGAAAATTAATGTTAATTTTCAATATGTTAAGAATCTTTCAGATGAATTAAATTTCCCCTTGGAAAATTACTTAGCAGAATAAGTCATATTTTCCTTTATGGAGATTGTATATAACTACAATAGCTTTTAATGATAATGAACAATAATTAATTAATGCCTTATTTCAATTAAAATTTATCAATTTTGTTAATATGTATAAAATCGCTAGTTCCAAATTTCCTTATTTCAACATTATTTTGAAAATAATTTGATTTCCAATAGTTCATTTCATTTGAACCATATGGACCATGGATTTTATCATCACCAACCCAACGAAATTCCCACTGTACTGGTGATGTAGTTGATGTAGTCGATGTAGCTGTATCTGTAGATGTAGATTCCTTGATATCTTTTTGCTCTTTTTGTGGTTTTATATAATTCTTACCAGATTCTTGTTTATACCTCAACATTATTGATTCTTTTTCTAATTCATAAATATCTGTAACTCCATGTTCAATTAGTTTTTCAGCCAGTGATGTGATTTTCAATACTTTTTCCTTTTTAATTCTTTGAGTTTCTTGTTCCTCTTCTGATAATTTAAATTTTTTATATCTATTTTGCTTTTTGGAACCTTTGTTTAATCTTTGTAAAGCTTCTAATGGAGTTTCCACCGGATCTAGTTCACCAATCAATTCAAATAATAAGTCTTCAGTGAGTTTCTCATCATTCACTTCTTTTTTTTGTTTTGATAATTCTTGTCTTTTCAATTGTGCAGCTTTAGCCTTTTGAATATCTTTCTTCTTTAATCCATCAAGCCATTGATTATCTTGTTCATCTTCTGAACTTTCACCACGGATAAAATTACCATCTATGTCAAATCTACCTTCTGATTGTTC
This sequence comes from Hansenula ciferrii, assembly GCF_000313485.1. Taxonomy (NCBI): domain Eukaryota; kingdom Fungi; phylum Ascomycota; class Saccharomycetes; order Phaffomycetales; family Wickerhamomycetaceae; genus Hansenula; species Hansenula ciferrii. Next base: position 27,920 of record NW_011887701.1, read on the forward strand.
TGCTCTTAAGTTGAATGCATCAATTTTAGGTTCATGTTTTGGTAAATTGTTTGAATGTGATGATTCTTGATCATAGTAATAATCATCAATTGGTTTGGTTTCTTCTTCATCTGATTCATCTTCTTCATGATTATTATTATTCACTTCATCTTGATCAATCTCTGCTTCTTTTTCAAAATCTTTTATATCCATGAATTCTATTTTCGAGTGTTTAACTTTTGGTTTATCATCATCATCATTTTTGTCATTTTCATTTTCCTCTTCATCATCAGATGCAAACATATCACTATCACTATCATCCTTTGCATTCGTATCCTCTTTTGGCTTTACATCTTCCTGTTTTTCATAATCTTCATCAGAAGAATCATCATTATACTGACTAACATCAACTTTATTTGGTTTTTGAAATCTTCTTTTTTTATTACCTTCAATATCTTGATTTAATAATTGTGTCTCATCATCTTGATCATCATCTGATTCTTCGTGGTGTGTTCTTTTAAGTCTTAATGGGTTTGTTTCATCTATTATGAAGTTATCAGACATTATAAAATGAAATAGTATAGCTTTTTATACAAGGTTATTCCAATGTATTTTATTGAAAAGTAAATAAAAGATTACATACTAAAAAGTTCATACACTACGCAAAATGGCAGATTTATACGAAATTTTGATTAGAAGGTGATAATTCTATATGAAAATGGAGGTATAATATCATTTATTATCTGAAACTAATGTTCTTTTTGATGGTATTGCATTATGATGTCTTCCTTGGAGTTTTCCTCGAGAACCAGGTTAGAAGGGTATAATGTGATACCGGTATAAAACCTTTTACTAATCATGAACAGAGACAATAATACTCAATTATTATTGTATTCAAAATCATCCAAGGTATGCAAAACTATTGTCTTCTTTATCGTTTATCATATTCTTTAACCCATTACTAGGTCTATCCTTCTACCACATTCCCTCGTCATTAGTAAGACTTCCAATAGTTTGTTGAGACTTATCCTGTTCCAATCCAGTAATCACACCATTTAATTCATCCATAGAGTTCAAAGATAATTGTTTCTTAGATCCCACCAAGTTTAATAATAATCTTGTCTTATTTCTAATCTTGACGATTGATTTCTCAGATTCCACAACATTCCCATAATCATTATCATATTTAATACCTGATAATAACTCTTTCAATAAGGTAATTTGAGTGTGAATTTGACTATTCAACCCTGCTTGCATTTCCAATACTTGAATGATACCCTGTACTTGTCCTACAAACACATATTTCTGATAAGCTGCTTGGAAACCATATTCTTTCCCTTCTAAAAATGATTTTTTGGTTGAAGCTTCTTGACCTTCTGCGAAACCTTCCTTATAGAATCTTTTAATTTGTTAGTAATAATCCTGGAAATCCCCAATTTAAATTAGAACTTACTGTTCTTCGAGATTTAGCACGTCATCAAAGTCCATTTTGTATTTAAACAAGATGAAAGTTTTATCTTATTACTTTGTGAGATCTGATTCTTGGTGATATTTGGTATTTGGTATTGTTTTATACCCGTTGAAATTCTAAAGGAAAAAAGAAAAACTTATTCATTTCGCAAAAAAGGTGTCACACGTCAAACATCAAAACAAGGGTTCCTTTACAAAATTGTAAAGGTGATCAGGGTTATAAGCTACTGGTATAGTTCAATTTTGCTAAATTCACTCAATCAACACAGAGAAACCCAGGCTCAGAATGGGCTATCCAGGGTTTGGTTATCAAGATAAAGAAGCAGAAATCATAATCTCAGATTCAGATATAAATAAAACCATAATTTCTAACCAAGATTTAAATGAATTTTATGCAAATATTCCATATAAATTTTATATAAATGATGAAAATTATGAATTAGATTCAGATTTCTTGAATTTCATATATAATTTAATCTTGAATAATGATTTCGATTCTTTTATGAATAAAAATTTTATATCAAGTACTGAATTAGCTTCCATATTGAATAATTTGAATAAAAGATTGAAGAATAATGGGAAAGTTCCAATATTGAGTAATAATTTACCCATAAAAGAAGTTGATGAAGATACATATACAGATACTGATAGTGATTCAGATACAGATAGTGACGTTGATTCAGATGATGATTCTAAAATCATTGATATTCAAGGATTAATATGGGATAATATTGAACAACGTGAAAATTTGTTAAAAATAAGAGAATTAAAACATAAATCATTTACAAATATAACAGATTCTAAACAAGATGCTCAAAAGGATATCAACACGATATTGAAAAATATAAATTATGGTTGGAAATTTGGTGTTTATTTCAAAATCCCCAAGCCTAAACTTTCACATTTCCAATTAAGAAATAATTTAATTTGTTTAAATTCTATTAAGGAAGTTTTCTATAATGAATTATCAAATGAAAAACCACCAAATCATGACTATTATGATTTATCATTACCTACATTACATTCAGTGATCAAAAAAATCAATACATACACAGGTGATATTGAAACTGTCTTAAGTCTTGATGATGATCCTATAGAAAGAATCTCCACTATAGAATGTACAGATAATGGGCTTTTAATAGCTGGTACATTAACAGGTTCATATCATGTTAAGAATTTAAAAACTGGTGATACAACAAAGAAAATCTTGACAACAAATTCAAATGGGATTATAAATTTTGCCAAATCAGTAGAGGATTCTATATTGTTTTCAACAAATGATATGAGATTAATCACAACTGATTTACAAAATTTTAAAGTTAGAAGTATGGTTGATTTTCCCTGGGCTATAAATTCAGTTTCTTTCAACCCACTAGATCCAAATATTAAATTAATTGTTGGTGATAATATAAACTCATTTATTTTGGATGATCGTGTCTCTGCAAATAAACCTGTTAATATCATAAAAGGTCATAAAGATTTTTCATTCGCTTGTGATTGGTCACATAATGGAACTTCAATAGCTACAGGGAATCAAGATTCCACAGTCAGGGTATATGATATTAGAAATTTAAAAGAAAATCAATATTGTATGAAGGGAGAAATTGAAAGTTCAGTAAGAAATGTTAAATTTAATAATAATGATTCTATGTTGGCATTTTCCGAGGGGATAGATTATGTTAATCTTGTTGATTTAAATAGTATTGATTCTGGACAAGGTTCTAAACAAGTTATTTCAATGTTTGGTAAGATTGTTGGATTAGATTTTTCAAATTATGATGATGGAACTGGTGAAATGTTAACTGTGGGGATTAATGATGAATCTATTGGTGGGATTTTACAATATTTGTTGGAAAGTGAAGAGACATATGTTGATTATGATTGGTTTTAAGGAAGAAAAAGTAATGTATAAGAAAAGGAAAAATGGTTTATAATGGTTACATATTTGGTTTTAATGAATAACATATATTAATTTATCGTAACAAATCATAACCTTCTATTTCAACCAGCAACTTACAATTGATTCTCTAGGCAATTGTTTTACCACTGATAACTTCTTTACCAGTTTTTTGAATTGTGGCTAAAACATCTTCATATGGTAAGCTTGAAGTAACATCAACCAATTGATTTTCTAATGAGATGTCAATTTTGGAATTTTCTTCTTTTCTTGATAATGCTTTATTAACAGCATTTGAACAACCTTTAGATAACATAGTATTAGTAATGATCCAAAGATTTCAAAAATTATTGGTATTCAACCAACTGAAACAAGATAAACATACCTGAACAGGACATTTTAACGTTGAATTGGTATTGATGATCAGACATTGTGAATTATTTACTCTTAATTGAACGTAACTTAATATTTAATTGATGATCTTTTAGATAATTTAATTATGGGAAATTTCGGAAATTTGGGTCTTTTTATATAAAAACAATTCGCGAATTGAAGAGCAAATTCACGTGATTGAAAATTTCCGTTTTGAGCTGTTTGAGATATTTTAGCTGAACATCAACAGCTTTAATAACTCAGAAAGTCAGGGTGTTTGAGGGTATATTAGTGATCTAGTTATTTTAGGAGTATATTTCAATGGACGAGGATAGAAGGGTGTTTTTCGCTGTGAAAATTGGTCAAGAAACCATTCATTTAATCATCAAATTATCAATTCAAAGTAGAGCTCATCAAACCATAAAGAATTTTTATGAATTGATTAAATCAAATAGTTACAAAAATACAGAGTTTCATAGAATCATTTCACCAGAGTTTATTATCCAAGGTGGTGGTATTACTGGGTTTCAAGGGGAACTGCTAAGGTCTGAAGATGTCCATGAAGATACTACAAAGTTAGATAGGAAGGGATTAATTGTTGTTGCTAGTGATGTATATCAAGATAAATCAAGTGAATTTTTCATAACTTTAAAAGATTTGAGTGAATTCAATTCATTACAAGGAAGATTTATTGTACTGGGCGAATTAGAAAACAAAAGTTTGGATAAATTAATTGAGTTGACCAAGGATTTACAAGTTGATGATCGGGATAAACCTTTAGAAAGAGTTAGTATAATAAAGACTGGTGAATTACAGAAAAAGAAGAAACAACCAAGCACAGAACAAGAGGAAGTAAAGGAGAAGTGTAAAAGAAAAAGACATAGCTCAAGAGACTATGATGATCGTTCACACAGATATCATGAGTCAACTCATCATCATAGAAGTGAAAAGCATAGAGATGAAAAAGATGAATCAAGACATCATTCAAGACATCATTCAACAAATCATTCACACAGGTCAAGATACGACAAAGACTACTCAGATAGAGATAATAAAAGATTAAAGAAATCAAATACCAGATCTCAAGATGAAGTCAGAAAAGGTCGAGGATTTAAATAACTTAATGAATTACGAATTACAATGTATCAATAATTTTGTAGAAATCACATATATTAATTATAAAAAACTTATATCATAATCTATAATATAATTGTTAGTATTATAATTCCCAACATTGAAATATAACACATATCCATAAAATATTTTTCTTGTTGAATCAGATTTTTGATGAATGTTGGATTAGGAAAAGTTATCAGCATTGCAAGGCTCTGAGTGAGCTGAGTAAGGTTTTCATCAGAACAAAAAAAAATGTTTGGATGCAGAGTGTTATTGATATTATTGAAACTTACCCATTGGACTATGAAGTTGATTTAATAATCAGTTCTTGATGATAATATTCATGATTTCCTGGATTTTCATTGAAAAGTTTATAGAAGTTTAAAATTTTCATTCAAAATTTGTTTTTTTTATAGTGGGAAACGTGGTAAGCGACACATTTTTGTATTTATTAGGGCCTGTTGAAAGGTAAGAAAAGGGAGATATTGGGTAAATTTTGTATGACAGAATGTATATTTTATCTGATATTTATCATGAGCGCCACTGAAATAATATATAAATTAGATTATCAAGAACAAAAGAGCATTGGATCACTCAATATCTGGACAAATAATGTTTCCACCACTGTTAATACTGACACTTGTTGCTGGCAGATGATGGAGTTACCGCGAATTTCTAAATGTCAAGGTTTCAATTCTCCATAAACAACCAGAAAAGGAGATCTTGGTAGGCTTACAAAGGCAACAATTTCAAATTGGATCGAAGATCTCGAGGTAATTGAACTGCCTGGTGCTGATTATCGGTATATTGCTTTATTGAGACTGAGTTATTGGTGCTATTATTGGTGCTATTATGTCCAACGGAGCTCGTGTTCAAATACGGGAGCAATCCCATGAACAAAAGGATAAACTTCATAGAGATGCAGCTGAAAAGGCAAAATTAAATATAAACCCTAAACTAGTTAAATTAATATCTGTTAAATTGAAAGAAGCAGCTTTGGACTCTCCAAGTTTTAGAGCTAGTGTTAATTATTTTAATTCTCAAGTTGATCAAACTGAACATTGGATTGAAGGTTTATTGAAATCTTTGAAAAAATATCCTCAGCAATTTAATGATTTTAAAGAAGTTAATAATGTTTTATTTAATCAATTGATTCCGGATTTTTTGAAAGATGGATTGATTAATCAGGATAATTCAGTTGCTATTTTGGATACAAGTAAAACTAACTTAGGAAGTTTATGGGAATCAAATACTAAAGCTTTAGAATTAAAAGAAGCTGAAATTACTGAATTATTATCTGAATTTTCCAAGAATGAAATAAGACATTTTAAAGATTTTAAGAAAAATTTTGAATTTTTCCAAAACAAATTTGATACTTTAATAAGTAAATATTCTTCACAAAATAAATCAAAAGATCCATCTGCCTTAAGGGAAGATGCATTCCAATTATATGAAGTTAGAAAATCTTACCTGGCTGCCTCACTTGATATATGTGTTGAAATTTCAAAATTACATCAACAATTAGATTTCACTTTTGTTAATCTAGCTGAATTATTATTTAAAGGTAAAGTATCATTTGATGAAAAATATTTTGAAAAAGCAAGAGCATGGTCTGTTGCAGTATCAAAATCAGTTAAAACATTAATTGATGATATGATTTATTCAAGAAATCAAATTGAAGAAGCTACAATTTCACAATTTACTCCATCAAGAGACTTGGCTTCACATAATCCTGCTTTAATAAATCCTCAAACTTTAATAAATGAAGAGACAGAGCCAAACAATAACAACAATCAACAATCTTTTGAAAAACATGGTTGGTTATTTATGAAAACTACAGTGGGGAAACCTGCAAGAACAATATGGGTTAGAAGATGGGTTTTCGTTAAATCTGGAATATTTGGACTTTTTTCATTAGCTCCATCTAAAAATTTTGTTCAAGAAACTGATAAAATTGGTGTATTATTATCAAATATAAGGTATGCCCCCGATGAAGATCGAAGATTTTGTTTTGAAATAAAGACTATTGATGTTACAATCATGTTTCAAGCTGAAAGTCTTGAAGAATTAAAATCATGGTTAACTGTTTTCTCAATGGAGAAGAAACGTGCTATTGAAAATTCAGATTCAGATTCTGGCAAATATGCATTTGGTAGATATCCTCCATTGCTTTATGAATTTGCTTCAACTTCATTAACATCAATTGATATGGAATTAACAACTTCTAAAGCTGAAAACACCAAGGATGATGATACTCAAACAACAGTGGTTTCTTCATTTTTATCACAATTAGTTGGTGGTAAAGAACATTTAGATTTTAGATTATCAGGTACAGTGGGGGATTTCCAAGAACCTGATATAAGTGCCCCTATGATTACCAAAATGACAAAACTTTCCATATTGGCACATGCTTTCTTGAATTCTACAATTATACCCACTGCAGTCACGGCAAATATTTGGGGTAGTGTTAATTGGGGGACATATTATGTTTCAGATCATGATATAAGTTATAAATTAAATCAACCTGTATCTGATTCAAATATTTCTTCATTATCTAAGACACATAAATATCCAGATTTTTACCCACAAGATTTGAAAACTTATGATATTCAATTAAAATCATTATTTGATACTAGTGTTCCTAAAGATGAATTAGTGGTTTTACATTTTTCATGCCTGTGGGCTTTGAACCCTAAACAAGAGTTATCAGGTCGTTGTTTCGTTACAACTGAAAATTGTTATTTTTACTTAAATAGTACAGGATTTGTCGCTCTTTTAAAAAAATCAATTGCAGATCTTGTTGCTGTTGATGTTACCAATGAAAAGGATTGGGAAGTTTTAAAAGTTTATGGTATTGAAGGACTGAATATGAAAGGAAGAATTTTCTTGGATGATGGGAAATTAATTCAAAAAAAATTAGATTTTTTAATTAATAATTTATCAAAAGATGAACCAAAATTACAAAATGAAGTTATTCAAATTTTAAAACAAATTGAAACTGATGAAATTAAAAAAATTGAAAAGAAAAATTCTATAAAGAGGAAAAATACTGATGCTTCAGTTCAATCTACATCAGGATCAACACAAATTAATTCAGAATTATATTCATTTCAGCCATTTTCAGGTGTGGTTTCTCATAATAAGAATATGAAGACAAATTATAATGATGAATATCATCAATGTACAGTTAGAACTTTTGATGCACCTGCTAAAGCCATATTTCATATTTTATTTGGTGATCATTCTTCTATATTAAGAGATTCTATAAGATTTATTGATAATGATGAATATGAAGTATCACCATGGTATTCCAAAGGATCAGAATTAATTAGAGAAATTGAATTAAAATTAAAACTTTCCAAGAAATTATTTAGTTTGAAAAATAATAATGCTGGAGAAAGTGTTGTTCAACAAACTATTGAAGATTTTGTCGATATGAAGTATTATAGAATTAGAGAAGATAGAACTCCTTTAAAAATTGCAATGGGACAAGTCTTACAATTAACTAAGAAATATGTCATTATTGAAACTGATACAAAAACTTCAAAACTCTATATTTATACTAAATTAGATAGTATTGATCCAGGGGTAAGAAGTTTATTTGCACCTGCACTAAGGAAAACTTCAAAAAGTTTTTTCAAAGATGAAGATCTAACAATGATTGAACAAATTGAACATAATGTATCAAGATTAGGATCTCATGGTAAAATAATTAAAGCTATTAGAACGTTTGGGAACTTGAGTAAAAGTGATGAAGTTTATATCCCCAAGGAGAGACAGGTATTCAATTTTACATTGAATTTAATGTTTAGATTATATTTTAAAAAATTCTGGTATGATTTAGCTTCAGCAATTTTATGTGGTTCAAAATTAATTTTTTCATACTTGGGTAAAATTTTGGGTGAATTGGCAATGAATAAACTTATATTGTTATTATTAGGTATTTCATTACTTTTTAATTCTTTCCTGGTGGGTAAATCAACAGTTTCATTTTGGACTGCCAAAAAAGCAGAACATTTAGTTAAAGATTTTACAAAAGAATTAAATATGAATAAAATGGAAAGAGCTATTTATATTAATGAAATTGATGCTTTAAGTTCTTCAAATTTTAATGAATCTTCCATATGTTTTACGAAATTTATGAATTCTGGAAATATTGAAGATTATGCATCACAAAGTGTTGATAAAAGATTTAGAAATTCAAGACATGAAATTGCAGTTAAAAGAAATGAATTATTAGTTGAATTGAAAATATTGGAAAAAGTTGAAAAAGAATTAATTAATGGTTCATGGAAAAATTTCTTACTTTCTGAATTGAACTTATGTAAAAAGGCATTAGAAGATTTGAATGTTACAAATCCAGATTTAGAAATTTATTGTTCAAGTTGTATTGAAGATTTTCAAAAAGTTTCAGCTTAGATGGATGGATAGTTAAACTACAATTATTTATGATGATGATGATTATTATTTGTATATATAAAAATACTGTGCTTATTAATTGATGACCAATGTACATGATGACTGCTTATTTATATAACATGACTCCCAAATCCGTATAACCCAATTAATACTTTTCCTATAACTACTAAACTATTTACAAACCTCTTTTAGCCAAATAATCAGCAATATCTAAATATAAAGCCACTGTATTAACTTCAGGAGCAGGTTCTTCAGGTACGATTTTTGAAACTAATCTTTTAAATCCATTAGTCCAATTAATCAAATCTAAATGATCAACATTCATCAAAGTACCTAAGTAATTCCCCCATTTTGAAGACTCAACACTAACCATTCCATCATTTGGTCCAGCTGTTGCATTTATTATATTCCAAGTTCCATAAAAAACATTATACCATCTTGGTATAAAGCTTGCACCATAACTAAAATATTGTACATTTGGATCATTTGGAACTCTTTTGTTGAAATCTCTGAGGTATGAAGTGGTTAATTGATATATACTTGGTGGTAAGATTTTTTCAGATTGAATAGTTTGTGTTAATCCAACTAAATGATCTGCAACTTCAGAACCATGATGTGGAGTAGTTATTGTTGTTAAACTTACAACTTCAAAATTTTTATTTTCAATTTGTGATATTAGATATCTACAATCTAATCCACCCATTGAATGAGCAATCAAATTGACTTTAATTTTTTCTTTATTTTCTTTGAAAGTTGAATCATCTTTTGTTTCCTCTTGTTTTGTTGAATTAGGGTTTTCATGATAAATATCAGATTTTGATTTTGATCTTAATTTACCTGTATATTTTGAAATATAACGATTCAATTCATTAGCTCTATCTTCAATACTTCCAAATCCTGGTACTTTAGCAGTGATGACTGTTGACCCTTTAGCTTCAAGGGCTTCTTCTATCCCGATCCAATATTCAAGAGCTACACCTCCTCTATCTTGTAGTTGTTGTTGAGATTCTTTAGATTTACCACCAGATAAAATACTAGATACTAGATTTAAAGACGGTATTAGCAATACTCTATCAAATCCAGAAAGTCCATGACATAGTACTATAGGCTATAAGATAAATGTTAGTACTTAGATCTATAAAAAAAGATGTTACCAATACATACATATTTAGGTGCTTGATATTCCTGTTTTAATTTTAATTCATTAATCAATAAACTTGATTGCTCTGGGGTACCAAATTCAATTTGTTCTTTAGTTAAATCATCTTTTTTGGACCAACTAAACCATTTCTTAAAATTATTAAATGTTGATTCCACAGTCTTATCAAAAGGATCAGTATGTTCATCATCAGATTCTGTAAATATAACTTTGTTGAATTATATAGTTGTGGTTAAACCTGTAGTCACAAGAGCAGATCCGAGTTTTAAAAATCTTATACCACTCATCATTAGGTATGTGACTGCACTCTATTGTATCTATGGTTTGTCTAATAGTGTATATGCAGATGATCAGTGAAAGATGGGGTAAAGAACGTGCTTTATAATATTAAATAAACGTGTTTAGAATAAACTATAAAAAGATGTATAACTGGAAAAAAAAAACTATCGATAAAGAAATATTTCAGACTTCCTCGAGACGAAAACAATGTGTCAAAGCGATAAAAAAATGTTTTTCTTTGCTTTTTTTGCGGTTCGCGACACATTTTCTAGAAATTCGCGAATGTTTTTTTGGGAAGTTGTCACACTACAAATAAAAATGTTATTTAACCGTGAATTTTGATAAGAAAATTGGCAGAATTATAAGGTTTTATTGATTAATTAGTATTTGGATATCTGTTTTGAGGATCTAATTGTCTTGTTGAGTTCAGATAATCAGAGCCTAATTTGTGGCCATGTTCTCTTCTATTTCTCGCAAGATCAAAGTCAAATTCATAGTTATTACTATCTTTTGCTCTAAGCGTATCACGTTCTCTAACATCTAGTTCATGGGATGATGATCTTGTTGGGGATTCATCTCTTTTACCATGTCTTTTGGAGCTATTCCTTATATTTGGTCTCCAATTTTCCACTAATTTACTAACACTTTGACTAAAATCAACATGGATTCTTCTTTCATCAATCAATGTATTATCCATTTTGAAATATGCAGCTTCACAAGATTTTTTTGATTCATATTCAATAAACGCATATTGTAAAGAATCACCAGTTTGTTTATCTGTAATAACTTCACATGATAAAATTTTACCAAATCTTGAAAAAATAATATTTAAATCATCACTTTTGGTTAATGGATTTAATTTACATACAAATAAAACATTTTCCATTGGTTTAGCTTCAGCTGATGGTAAATCTCCCATGATTTCTAATGTGAGTGCTTTTGTTTCAGCTTCTCTAGCTTTTTGCTCTTTCAACTCTTCTTCTGTTAACTCTCTATCTTCAAGATCTAAATCTTCATTAGAATCTAATTTAATACTATTCAATTGTTCTTCAGTTGGTCTTGGTGGTCCACGTGGTATTTCCAATCCTTCAATATCTTCAAATGGATCATTTAGCACATATGTATAATGAATTCTTAAATCTTGTAATGGATCATAATCATCATTTATAGGAACATCATTTAATTTATCCAATATATCTAAACCTTCAGTAATTTGACCGAATGTAATTGAATTCTTAACAATAATTTTATCATCTTGATCTTTCAATGTTATATAACATAATGAAGTACTGAACAAATGATTTTCACCTTGTTTACTCTGTGTTGATAATAATGAAACTGCACCTTTCTTATTTTGTGGTAATCTATTCACTTGAGGTTTGAATGCCTTGAACCCACCAGCTAAACCCCATGCTGATTTACCTTCATCACTCAAGGGGTAATTTGGATCACCAAACTCAATAAATAAATCTCTTTGAAGGTTATAGAAAGGTGCAAATGTGTAATATTGGGCTTTACATAATTTAATAAAGTTTTTAGATTCAAGGGGCGATTCTTCAGTGTATAAATCTATGACGATTTGTCCTGGTTATGGTTAGTCAATTTGAGAAAAAAAAACAGAAAAAGAAGCCAGTGAGATAGCAAATACATACCTTTTGATGTCTGGAGAAGCACACTCATTTCCAACTAATACTAATATGATCCTGGTCAAAGACTGTGTAGTAACTTTTGGTGAATTTGTTCTTTTGTTGATGCTTTGATTTTGTTTCGTAAATTAAACCGCCTTCCCAAATACTCGCGAAATTCATAACGAACAAGTGATTCCATACGGAGTCCAGAATCAAGTCCAGAATCACCAACTACGAAATGACTTTGTCATAAATATTTATAATTATATATACAGAATTCTATTTACCAGATACTTTACCAATCATGAAATCTTTTAAAAGCGACATGGAATTAACAGCTTTCAATCCAAAACTTCTTAATGCCACAATTGGCTCAGATCTAATTGAATATAACTTGTGTAATTTATCAACAACACCCAAAAGCAAATGATTTTCTGGATAACGATCAGCCCAATAAGGCTCTAATACTAATGGATTCCCAATATCCAATCCTCTTTGCATACCTTTTTCAATAGCCCCAACTAAGGATTGAACATCCATTTGACCCATGTTAAGACCTTGACCTGCTAATGGATGTGTAGTATGTGCAGCATCACCAACTAGGGCAATTCTTTCTGAAACATAAGAATCAGCATGTGATAACTTGAGGGGGAATCTAGCACGAGAATTTTCTTCAATAGAAACAACTTTTAGTGGGAAATTTTCTTCTAATTGTTCATCTGAATATTTTTGAGTTGCATGATTTATTCTCCATTGAATATCTTCAATTAATCCTTCAGTTTCTCCTTTATTAAGTTGTTTATAATAAAACTGCATATCAACATCTTCCAATACAAACGCTGCATTAATTAAATTAATGAAAATCTCACTATCAATCTTGGTTAACATTTCAGAATTTTCCACAGTTTGTGACCAAACTAAAGTTGCATTATCATCTGGTAAAGGTAAAAGAGCAATTGGACCTGTTGGTAAAAATCTTTGCCATCCTGCGTATTTAAAAACTGGGAATTCTAATTTTAATGTAGCAACAACACCAAATCTATTATAAAACCAACCTCTTGATTCAATACCTGAAAATTTTCTTACTGGAGAATTGAAACCATCAGCACCAACTAATAATCTTGTTTTGATTTGTTCACCTGTTGATAAATGTACCACAGGCCATTGATTTGTTTCATCTTTAGTTATTTGTTCAACACGAGTATTATCTCTTAAATTTAATCCAAAATCTTCACTTTTAAGTTCACTTTCTTGTTCTAATTCTTTTATTCTTTGATATAATGATGATTGAATATTTACATTCTCCACCATGGTGGCCATTGAATGATGATCAAATTCAATTTTTGCATCACTTAACCCTTCAGTAACAACAATTGAATCATATGGTTGAATTCTATCTTGTTTAATAAATTTCCAACTACCAGTCTTTTCCAAAAAATTAATAGTTTGTGGTGTTAAACTAACAACTCTATTTGTGAAATGTTCAGGAGTTTCATCATAAAATTTCTTAACAGGATCTAAATTAAAACCTTCAACCAATTCAATTTTTAAATCTTTAGTTATTGATGAATTTTTTAAAGATGCTCCTAATGTAAGACCAGCTGGACCACCACCAATAATCAAAACGTCTACTGTTTTCACAGGTGGAACCACGCTCTTTGCTGTAGCCAGTGCTCTCTTGAAAATGAGTGACATTGAGTGAGTCTTTCTTCTCTGTGATTGTTTGAGTGGTTTGAGATCAGATTTGTTGAACTTCTTTTAAATCGAACCATTCAAGTTTTGTTTAATACGATGGAATAATATATGGGAAGCACGGGCTGCGTAACCATTGGTATAGAAGTGGTCGAAAATGTATGGAATTTGATGATTTTTGGATCAAAAGATATCAAAAACATTTATAAGCGCATCTCTTTTGTATAAATGTGATCAATCATCTATGAAACCCTTCAGATCACATATTTATTTGTTGTTCCTGACTCTCACATGTTAGCTCATCGCGATCTATAGCTGTGAAAAAAAAATCATTATCACCAAAATTCCCAAATATGCAACCATAGATCAGGAAAAAAATACATATTATTCACATAGAACTTTAACAGAAACAATTGACTGTTTGTCTTTGATCAATTATCCATATCCATACCTCATTCAGTCAAACTGTTCCTATTCAAAACTTCAAAGTCGGTCCAATTCCCGACTATAAAACATATATTCAACAAACGGTGAGTCAAAAAGACCTTATAGGTGATAAGAACATCCATACTAATCGTTTTCCTAGATTTTACACCAAAATGAGTCCCGATATCGTGTTGATTAACAAATTACAAGTCCAAGCAATTACGGGTAAAGATTATTGGGATAGACCATTTCCTCAACCAATTAATATTTCAGTTAGACTAAGGACTGATTTTAATAAAGCTAGTGAATCTGATGATTTAAAATATTCATTAAATTATGCAGTAATTTCAAGAAATATTACTGAACATTTTGAAAATAATAAATATAAAAATTTTAAATCTTTGGAAAATATTGCAAATTCTGTTTCTAATGTTATTTTAGATGAATCAAAAGGTGGTGGTGATAATGTTGAGATTAAAGTATCTGGTGAAAAAACTGAAATTCGAGCTGAAGATATTGAAATTACTATAAATCGTTTTAAACAAGATGGACAAGTTCATAAGATTGAAGGAACTGTTGACTCTATTAAAATTAGTTCATTAAAATTATTAACTTTGATTGGTGTCTTCACTTTTGAAAGATTTAAAAAGCAATTTGTTACAATTGATTTAGATATAAAATATGATACTGCCAACCCAGTTGATTATTATAAAATCATTGAAGATATTGTTACATATGTTGAAAATGCAAATTTCAAAACTGTCGAGGCATTAATTGATTCAGTTGCTCAATTAGTTATACAAAATAATGCATTAGAAGTAACTGCCAAAGTGGAAAAACCAAATGCTATAACTTTCTCACAAGGTGTCGGTGTTGAAGTTACAAGATCTGCTGAATTTTTTGCTAATTCACCTAGGATTGATGTTAATAATATTGTAACCATTGATAATTTCAAAGAATCTTTCAACTTACCACAAAGTTCTAATGGAAACAAATCAGATACTCATTTAGTATATATTGCATTTGGATCAAACACTGGGAATCAAGTTCAGAATATAATATCTGCAATTGATGCTCTAAATTCTTTAGAATCAACTCAAGTCCTAGAAACTTCCTCATTATATGAAAGTGAACCAATGTATTACTTAGATCAACCAAAATTTGTTAATGGTGCACTTAAATTACAAACCAAATATTCACCACAAGACTTATTAACCCACTTGAAAAGAATTGAATATGATTTATTAGGAAGGGTTAAAATAATTGAAAATGGTCCAAGATCAATAGATTTAGATATATTATTATATGATGATTTAGTTTTAAATGAACCTGATTTAATCATACCACATATGAGAATGATTGAAAGAACATTTGTTTTACAACCCTTATGTGAATTAATATCACCAATTGATATACATCCAGTCACTGCAGAACCTTATCTTAATCATTTAAAACAATTGTATAAATCTTCAATTGATCATTCTTTACAAAAATCAAATCAATTAACCACCATAGTCCCATTATATAACAAGTTTAACACCACTAACAACTCAACAAGAAATTTAGGTTTTGATTTATTAGGAAATTCACACAAGACTAGGATTATGGGAATCTTGAATACAACACCTGATTCATTTAGTGATGGTGGATTAAATGCATCTGTGGAAATTGCCATTAAGAATGCTTTAGAGATGGTTCATGCCGGGGTTGATATCATTGATATTGGTGGTGTTTCAACAAGACCAGGATCTATAGCTCCGTCTGAAAAGGAAGAATGGGAACGTGTGGTTCCAATTATTCAAGCTATTAGATCTCATAATGATGAATTGTTGAAAAATGTTGTTATTAGTATTGATACTTATAGATCGCATATTGCCCTGGAATCAATCAAGGCAGGTGCTGATTTGATTAATGATATTAGCGGTGGTCTTTATGATGATAAGATGTTTGATGTTATTGCTGAAACTGGGGTACCATATATTCTTAATCATACAAGAGGTACACCAGATACAATGTCAAAACTCAATCAATATGAAGAAAATTTAAATGATAATTTATTAGAATTTACTAATCCAGGTTATGAAATTTCTGAAGTTGATGAAACTCTATTAAAAGCCATTTCTAGAGAACTGGTGGAACAATATCAAAAAGCTATAAGTCATGGTGTTAAAAGATGGCAAATTATTACAGATCCTGGTATTGGATTTGCTAAAAATTTAAAACAAAATTTAGCAATTATTAGAGGTACTCCATTAATTAAAACTTATTCAAATTATAATCAAGAAACGAAAGAATATGGTAGTTTGAATGGGTTACCAATCTTACTAGGTCCTTCAAGAAAGAAATTCATTGGTACTTTAACCAATGAAAAGAATCCATCTGATAGAGTGTTAAGTACTGGTGCTGTTATCATGTCATGTATTGGTTATAAATCCGATATTGTTAGAGTTCATGATGTTGAAGAGATAAAAAAAGTTGTTGCCATTGGTGATGCATTGTATAAAGATTTAGTTTAATCAGTGCTTTAAATATTCTACAAATTAACTCCACTGTCTATATTTTCCTGATAACATAAATTGAACTTTTGTTGTATTAAATTGTTCGTAAACATATATATATATAAATTAGAAGTAAAAGTAAACAGTCATGAAATTAATTAACGTAAAAAAGTTATGACATAGAGTCTTCTGCACCTTTTGATCTCTTTCAATCAATTTAAAATCACCCAATCATCTTCAAATTATTCCACATCAAATATCACCACTCTCACTAAATCAAAACAAAATTGATCTAAGCAGTAGCTTCACCTCTACAGTCACGAGAAATATGACCAACATCACCACATTTGTAACAAGTTTTAGTTGAAGTGTTAACACCACCTGAAGCTGATGTACAATCTTTAGCTAAATGACCATCTTGAGAACCACATGCATAACATTTAACAACACCAGCTTGACAATCACGGGCGAAATGGTTTGGACCACCACATTTGTAACAAGTAGTAGCTTTATTATTTGATCTTGGTCTTTGATTAAAAGATCTTTGTGGTCTTTCTTGTTGAGGTTCTGGACATTCTTTTGAGATATGACCAAATTGTGAACAATTGTAACAACGAGTACCTTTAGCTTGTTCAGTACAGTTGGATTGAACATGACCAACACCACCACAACCATAACATTGTTTTTGAGTATCTTGACGAGGTTCTGGACAATCATTAGCTTGATGACCTGGGTTTGAACAGTTGTAACATAAACGTTCTTCTTGAGTACAAGCTTCAGCTAAGTGACCAGCTTGACCACAGACATAACAGGTTCTTGGGAAAACAGCAGCCATTTTTGTTATATAGATATATTTAATTCCTTTCTTCTTCAAATTAAAGTGACTATAAAAAAGTGTCAATTATATATAAATCAAAATCTCGCCTGTTATAAAAACTTTTCCTGATCTTTTTTTCCTATAAAAGCTGTACATCATAGTAAAAGAAAAAAAACTCCGAGAAAATTTACCCGGTGCGATGAGCCGATGGGAAAATGTTGCGCTGACCAAACGTATAAGTAAAATTATCAAATTACATCATTTTTAACAATAGGAATTTGATTCAAATTTATGCTATGAAAATGCTGTGTATTATTATTATTATAGGATATCAAGCTCTGAATCATCTTCAATTTCATCTTCTTTTTCAGATTCACTGAGGATCTCTTCAACATCATTTCGATTTCCTTGAGAATTTGTTGGTTTAGTTGATGGTGCAACAGGAACAGGATCTGTTATATATTTACCATAATCCACAGTTTCTTCAAGTATGTCTAATGCTTCACCCGCTGATATTTTCAAATCCTTAGCAGCCATTCTTACAGCAACTTCACATGATAAGACATAAAGAACAAATGAATCTAATGACCAAAATTTCATTGTCTTATTAATCAATTGAGCTTTTTCAAGATCTTTTTGATAATGTTGTTTAATTATTGATGCAATTATAGCTTGTCTTTTAACACCATAGAATCCAATAGTAAAATGAGAAATTGGAAGTCTAAGAAATTCTGATGATGATAAATGTGTACTTGGTGATTCTTTAGCAATATCTGATGCTTCTGCATAATATGGTGAATCTAGTTTACCAGAAAGTATCTTGGGGACGCATGATAAATGAGGTGTTGCTTTTGCAATAAAATCATCTTCATCCCAAACAATTGGAAATGATTTATTTTCATATTTAGATTCAATAATTTTTCTTTGTTTTTTGAAATTTTTAGCTTCATTAAATTCTTCAAAATTGTTAACTAATCCAGTATCAAATGACTCATCAATATCTATATTAATATAACTTTTATTTTTATCTTCTAATTCTGGTGTATCACGTTTAGTAATTTTAGATTTTTGTAAGGTTTCTAAGAAATCATCATTTTTAGCTTTGGTATTGGCTAATAGTTTACTGATTTTACTCTCACCAGTTAATTTAGATTCTTCCTCTGTAAATTCAACTTCAGGTTCTTTTACAGGTTCTTCTTTGTCTGAATTTTTGATCTTTGCAGTTAAAAATGAATCAGGAACTGATGATGGTGGTGCTTTTGTAGCTAATTTTAAAGTTTTATTACTTCCTCCCATAAGTTTCTTCTCTTCTTCTGTAAGATTGTCCAACAAATCTATATCTTTTGCTGAACTATTATCATTCTTGGACTTTTTATTATTTGATTTCTCTTTTGATTTATTATAGTTTTCACCTCTTGATGCATCGAATGCTGGATCTATCCGTCCAGGGTTTGGATTTGAAACTCTCTTTATTATTTTACTAAATGTAGGTCTGACGTCTGAAAGTAAATTTGCTTTATGAGGGCCCAAATCAGGAGCAGTCTTATATTTCCCAAATTTTGCAGCTTTACTAAACATTGAAGGTTTCTTCTGTTTCTTTACGGGGCTTTTTAAATCAAACTCTTCTTGTGATATATTTTCAAGATCATCTTCTTCATTTGAAGATCTCGATTGTTTTTCAGGTGTTACTTCACGATCAGAACTTGGATCACTAACAGTAATTGGCTTCCCCTTGTAATCATGTTTCCTACTACCAAGTGATTGATAGCTCCCTTGTCCTATACGTGGTGGAGGTGGCAGTCTTCTAATTGAACTAGTCAATCTAGGTTGTGTTTGAGATCCACTTGATTTCTGACCTCTTCTTGAAAAAGCATTGGACATTTTAACTTGTTTCTTTCACTAATATGATTCTCTAGATAAGATACACGTAACCAGCTTGAAACCAATCTTTAAAACGCGTGTTAAACCACTTCAATTCCAATTTTTCTTTAAATGGTTTGGTCAAATCTGTATACAAAATTGTTTTGATTTTTCAAAATTAATGAATTTCCTGCGCCAACCGATGGGTCTTTTCGATTTCAATCAAAGTGAAGGCCAAAACAAAGGATTCTACTATGAAAGAGAACAAATTATTTCAAAGGATTTAAGCAAAGGTTCTTCTTTGATTTCAGAAGGTATTATTTCAAGATGACTGTGCAGTACTTCAGAGATCTTGTGACAGTGACACTCCCAGACAACGCCAATGCTTCAAGAACATCTCGTTATAGACCAAATGAAGTCATAACATTACAATGGAACAATCCAGCTTCAAGAATAGCATATAGTAGAACTGATGGGACACTTAGAATATGGAAATTGAACAATTGTGAATTGGTAAATCTTCCTCCAGTGGTGATTGATGATTGTCATGCTAAACAAGTGGAATCTATATCATGGAATCCAGCTTCAGAAACAGATTTAGCTACTGTTGGTAATGATGAAAAAGTTAAGATATGGAATACTCAAAGAGGTGCTTTGATCAAGGAGATGGATGTTGGTGTTAATGGTAATATATTGGTTCAATATTCTGGAGATGCTAAATATATTGTCTCTATAAGTAAACAAAATGTTATAAATATCATTGATTCCAAGAGTTATAACATTGTGGAAACTATCAAAATTGAAAAAAATGTTTATTCAGTAACATGGAATAATAATTCATCTTTTTTGTTCTTTGGATTATCAGATGGTTCAATTTTATTATACAAATTTGCAAATGACAAGTTAAATCATTTACATACTTTAAAAGGTCATAGATCTATAATTAAATCCTTAAAATTTGAAGCAAGAGGTAATCGTTTAGTCGCTGGTAGTAATGAAGGTTCAGTTACAATCTGGTCAATGGATACAATGGCTGTTACATCTATATACGCAGAGATTGATGAACCAGTAGCACAAGTTGATATATCAAGAGATGGTACTTATCTTTCAATTACATATGAAGATGGTGAACCTGCAAAAATTTTTGAAATTAGTTCACATAATGAATTTCATAAACTACCCAAATGTATTGCTGGTGCTTCAACTTATCCAAATTTATGGTTTTGTCCTATTAAAACATTATTTGCTTATTCAACAAGTGATGGTGAAGTGCTTTTAACAATGAAAGGTTCAGGTCAAGGTGGTAGATCAAGAGATAGATAATTATAAATATAAAAAATATACAGCGCTTTTCTGGTTATACTACTATTTTGTGTAATTACTCATTCATGCCTTTATATATGTATTTTTGGTAGTGTTTTGATGATCTAAGTTCATCAAATGATTTTTCTTTTTTATATACAAGTTTATCCTTCTACTATACATTCATGTTTGCTCCGAATATCAACTTAGATATCAGATAATAAAAATTCAGTAGCATTGAAATAATCTTCTGAAACATAATCTTTCAATTCTTCTTTTGATAACCAAGCAAATTCTAAATTTGAATCTTCTGGTTTGAAAGAACCAGATAAAATATGAGATTTAATAATATATTCTCTTGTTAAATCACTGCTGGAATCATCTGATTTCACAAGTTTATCATTTTGGAATTTTAAAACTGCAGTTACTGTATTTGAAACATTCCATGTATTTATAGCTTCACCTCCTAATTTTCTTAATCCTTCTTCTGCTACTTCATTTAATCCTTTTGATGTATTCTCTATTGAGAATGATGGTAATCTCCAACCTAATTTTGAATCTTTAATTAATAAATATAATGTTCTTGGTAATTTACGTTCAAGACTTGTTATATCATTAATTTCATCCGCTTTAGTGATTCTTGAATTTGGAATAACTGGTCTATTAATTTCATCTAACGAACTACCTTCTTCAGTTTCTTGTCTTGGAATAACAATTTCTTGTTTCAATCTTCTTTCTCTGTTATGAACAACATCTGGTTTACCCTTTTCATAGAAAACACCTGGTTGTTTAGTAACTGGACCTTTTTGTGCTGCAACAAAACGACGTTCTGAAAGTGTACCTTTTCTAAAATAATAATATTGAGGGAAAGTCCACATTAAACGACGTTCTAATTCTTCTTGATAATTATAATAAACTTTTTCAAAAGGTGTTAAATCTGGTGTAACAATTGGATTTCTTGCTAATAATAATGTAGATCTTAAACTTTCTAATGGTATTGTTTCTTTAACTTTTGGAGCTGTCGCTAGACATCTTTTGAATACTATAATCATATTGTTAGTATACAAACTTCACATTAAGACAAGGCATCTTCACTATCTGAATCCATTACTTACTTATTGATCTTGACTGCACCATTTTTAACAAATATATTGGTCTTGAACTAGATACTAAACTAAAAACTTCTAAAACTTATTTACCTTCAATCTTTGAATTTTTCACTTTCAACAAAAAAAAATTGTACATTGAAAGATCAAAATTCGCGAATATTTTTAAAAAAGTGAACTCGCGAATTACTTTCAATTAAATCTTGGGCGTACCGGGTAAAACACCATACAAATTAATAAATAATATCATTTCATTAATTACTACAATCTTGTATAAAATATAAGTATAATACATTTAAAGAAAAACTATATAAAATCAAACATTATTTTGCTACTTTTGCTAGACTAAGAATTCATAATATTAAAAACAATGTTCTTTTTCGTTGATCTATTGTTGACCAGAATTTTTAGCTTGTAAAAAGGCCATCAAGTTTGATAATTGAGCATTAGCATCACCACCGGCAGCTGGTGGTGGTGGGGCTTGTTGAGCTGGTGGACCTTGTGCTGGTGGACCTTGAGTTGGAGCTTGTTGATTAAACAAGTTAGCTAATGGATTAGCTTTATTATTTGAACCTTGCATAAAAGATGGAATTGTAGAATTATTGAAAGGATCAGTATAACTATCATCAGGTTCACCTGGTTTAGTTGATCTTGGACCATTTCTTGAACCATCAGTTGGCATTTTCTTAGAAATAGCTTTTGATGAAACACCTTCACCAATTTCAATATCTGGTTCTTCCATAACTAAACCTGGAACTAATGGTCTTTCCATACCAACACCACCCCATTCAGCTGCATTAACCCAACGTCTATCAGCTTCTGTTAATCTTGCTAATGGAATCATACTAATACCATGTTGATAATCACAACAATCACGTGGACCAAAACCAACACCCCAACGAGTTCTTAATGAATAACGACCATCTTTATTAAATGATGACATGACATTTTCAGCTTCAGCTCTTGAATAAACTTTAACAAAAGCATGTTTACGTTCATTGTTTAAAATAACAGATTGAACTTCAGCAAAAGGTCTCAATACAGAAGCTAATTCCAAATCATCCATATAATTTGGAACACCACCAATAAATAATGTACGACTTAAAACTTTAATTGAACCACCTGGTAAACTTTCATCAAAACTAACATGTTTTTCTCTGTAATGAGCAGTGCCTGGAACATTACGTTCACCAACAACATGACCTGCTGGTGGAAGATCTTTATTAATTCTTGATCTATCTGGTGATCTTGATCTATTACGACCTCTTCTTGAATAATTATTTCTATCACGACTTGAATCAGGACCAGCACCATTATTACTTCTAAAACTTCTAAAAGCTTCTTCTTGTGATAAAGCAGCACCACGGCCACCAACTGGTGGTGATTGTTGTTGGAAAGGAGCTGGAGCTGATTGTTGTGCAGTTGGTGGTTGAGGTAATGGTGGCATTTGACCTGAAGCTTGTAAAGCTGATAACATTTGTAATAAAGCAGCTTGTTGAGCTTGAGGATCTTGAGAAGCTAAACCTGAAGATACATTTGCAGGTGGTTGTGGTTGAGCTGGTGCTTGAACTGGAGGTTGTTGAGTTTGACCTGTTAAAGCAGCTAAATTCTTCAAGATATCATTAGCATTAGCTGGTTGAGCTGGTGCAGCGGCTGGAGCTGGTGCTGGAGTTGGTGTAGCTGAACTTGGAGCTGAACCACCAAAATGTTTAGATTTAATGAATTGTATTTGTCTTTCTTCGAAAGTATTTGATCTTCTCCAAATTTCTAATAATTTACCAACTTTTTCCTTTTGTTCTGGAGTAATAACTTCTAAAACTAATGATAAAGCTTCTGGGATAAATTCATTAAATTTATATAAAGCATCAGCAAATGTACCTTCTCTAGCATTAGCTGAAACAGTTTCACCATTTTTATTGGCTTGTTCTTTATAAGCTCTCGCTATAGAGTCGATGACATATAACCCACCTAATTTATGAGTAGATGGTGCATTTCTTAAGTATTTCTTTGCTTCATCAACAAAATTTGATTCATCCTGGTTAAAAAGGGTTAGTATATACAACTTCTTGAAGGGGAATCACTGTATGAGTGTCTGAGTGTATCTGATCTAAAGATATTTTGCCACTAAAAACAAAAAAGAGCAGAATACTTCGATTTTGACTTTAAGATCAAATCACATTCATGAATCACATTAGACACTTATAGGTTTACCAAATACTTACGTTAACATTATCAACGGCAATTTGAGTCAATTTCTTAATACGTGAACCTGAAATACCTGATTTCATAGATTTTAACCCATCTAAAACTTCTACAAAGTTCTCAACCGACATTTTTGAATTTTGATACAATTTACTCTTGTTATGATTTGAAAGTACACTCTATAGTTACTTGAATTAATAATTAAACCTTTTTTGTTTACGTGTAGATTATGATATATCTTAATTGAATATTACTTTTCAATCTCTCAATTAACAAAATTTACCAAAATACAATTAATACGTGAATACAACTATATTATAACTTTCTTTTCTTGCTTGAATACTAGTCGTAAATGATACTGATTACGATACGTGTAAACTAATTCTGATACTTGAACTTTTCACTTGTTATCTGAATACAATATCTACCAAAAAACGATGAATTTGTTTATATTCTATGAAAAGTGGTTGGTAAAAGAATGTGATTTCATTAATTTGTTGGCATTTTTGTACCTTTTTTTTGGAGGCCAATGAGGTGATTTCGTGAAAACCAGAGGGTAACCATTAATCACGTGGTTTTGGATTATGTAACTGATTATTCATCATATTAAGCTTTGGTACAATACAATTCAATTTTAAAATTAATAAAGTGTTTTATATTACAACCTTCTTCTATACATCTAGTTCTTTATTTTTTCCAAGTATTCGTTATGTAGTTTCTTTTGTGCATCATATTGTTTTTGCAATTTCTTTTTAGCACTCTTGGTAACTTCATTACCTTCTTTATCTTTTGTTGGAATACCAGGTTCATCCCATTCTGAATATTCAGAAGTTTTAAATAAATCATTTGGTGCTGTTTTAGCTTTTTCCATTCTTTCTTTTTCTTGTTGTTCTTTTAATTTTTGTTGAGCTGCCTTTTTAGCTAATTTTTCCTTTTCACGTTGTTCTTTTTCTTCACGTTGTTTAATTAATTCAGTCTTTTCAGATTCTGATAAAAATTTAACTAAAGCTGGTTGACCATCTGTACGATCATCTAATGAAACACCTAGGTTCAATAAACCAACATCACGTAATTCATCACAAGCTTTTAATAATTCAGAATATTGAACCTTGTTTATGGAACCTGAACGAACAGCATCTCTAAATGAAGATAATTCCTTGATATATGGTAATAATAATTCTTCAGTTGAACCTGATGAAGTTCCATCTGCTGAATCTTCATCTTTCCAACCAATATTATCTGATCTTGATGGGAACCCTAAAACATTTATAATTCTAGTGATAAAATAAGCAACTTGTAATAAGGCATCAATTCTTAATTCAGTACCAACATTAACAATATAAGTATTAGAAGTTGAAACTAATTCAGCAAGTGATTTCAAGACTTGTGGTGTAGATAAATTATCACAGAATGCATTATGAACATCATCTTGTGTTTTTTCTAAACTTTCAAATAATTTTGTTTCTAAAGGTCCAGTTTTGATGGAAATAATGGCATTTGAATCAAGACGGCTCTTATAATCATTATTTAAAGCTCTAACATTTTTAAAGAATTTATTTAAAGTATTTTCAAAACCTTTAACTTCTTGAATCAAAGCAACTTTAAAATCTAATTGATTATTCCATTGTGATGAAGCAAATGCTAATCTTAATTGACGTGGTGTATATTGTTCTAAAGCTTCTTGAATTGTGATGAAATTTTTCAAACTTTTACTCATTTTTTGTCCTTCAATGTGTAAATGACCTGTATGTAAGAAATAATTGACCCATTGTTCATGATCATAACAAGCTTCAGATTGAGCAATTTCATTATCATGATGTGGGAAGGCTAAATCGATACCACCTGAATGAATATCCATTTCTTTACCCAAGACAGCTGTAGCCATAACTGAACATTCAATGTGCCATCCTGGACGACCTTTACCCCATGGTGATTCCCATTCAGGTTCACCTGGTTTTGATGATTTCCAAAGTGCGAAATCATTTGTAGATCTTTTACCTGAACCAGTTGATAATGAACCTTCACCATCAGCAATCAAATCAGCTTGACCTCTATTCCATGGTTGTAATTTAGCATAATCATGATTTTCTGATTTATCAAATCTAACAGTATCAAAATAAACTGAACCATCATCAGTGGCATAAGCATAACCATTTGAAATGATCTTCTCCACAAATTCAATAATTTCTGGGACATATTCTGAGACTCTAGTGACAATAGTTGGTGGTAAAACATTTAAAGCAACCATATCTTCATTATATTTCTTTTCCCAAAATGCTGGAGTAGCTTTAAAGATTTCTGGATCATTTATAGTATGACCTAATTCTTCATCCAAAACTGGTACAAGAACATCTTTAATATTTTCGAAAAATTCATCTTTTGGAATTGTTTTATAATTTTGGATAGCTGATAATGCAGTTTTGGCTGATTTCAAATGCATTGGGAATTTTGGTTCTTGAACTTGCTTTTCAGTAACATTAACTGATTCTGACCAAGTAATAAAGTCCGATTCTGAACTTGGAGCTTCTGATAAGTTTTTAGTAATGAATTTACTCCATGCATCTTTACTCTTACTCAAAACTGATTCATTAACAGTTGATTCACCAGAGTATTGCTTTTTGAATTCATCAAACAAATAGTTGACTCTAGCTCTAATGATGATTTTGTCATCAATATCTGTAACATTTTGAACGAATTTGATATTATACCCAAAATAATCTTGTAAGATTCTTCTATTGATATCGATTGTAACATAGTTTCTAGCATGACCCATATGACTTGAATCATAGACTGTAGGACCACATGAATACCATTTGACATTCTTTCCTTCAATAGGTTGAAATTCAGTTTTTGTTCTTGTTAAAGAGTTGTATAACTTCAAAACTGGTTCACCATTTTCAGTGGCATTTTTCTTGACCGGTGAGTTCCACTTAGGCTGTGTGACTTTAGCTTTATTGACAGTAGACATGTTCCTCAGTAGCAGTGTCTTTACTTTACTTAGTATCATGCAATGGAGTTGACGCTGTTCAAACCTGGATTTGATGTTTATAAGTTTATTACTCACAAAATGTCTCAATATTTTTTTCCACGTATACGTTCGCGAATTTTGTTTTAGTACGGTGATATTTTTTTTATAGAAGGGCGCTTAAAAGTCAATTAGAAGGCGTAATTGTAAGCAAAAGAGAGGAATTTTGAGGGCTGATTTGGTTATAACTTGTTTCAAAATGTGAGTTTTTCGATGGTGGAATCATTTGATTATGGTATTTCTGGTTACTAACATTGATTAAGGTCTGCTATCTACAAAGTAAGTTTACAATGTGAAGGTAAGCGCGTTTAGTATGGTGAAATATTAACAAATTTGGTGAAAAGTTATCAATCCAGGGTGTGAGATCGTTTGATCCAGGGTCACAAGAGACAATTGAGTTTGGAAGACCGTTGACATTGATTGTTGGTCAAAATGGTACTGGTAAGACTGTGAGTATGATATTTATTCTCAAATTGGTTATTTGCTGTATACTAACTAGTGATGTTAGACTATCATTGAATGTCTAAAGTATTCAACAACTGGTGATCTTCCACCAAATAGTAAAGGTGGTGCCTTTTTACATGATCCAAAGATGACAGATGAAAAAGAAGTCAGAGCACAAGTTAAATTAGCATTCACCAATGCTTCTGGTGTATCAATGATATGTACCAGAGCTATGCTTTTGACCGTTAAGAGAACTACTGCTACATTCAAGACATTAGAAGGTCAATTATTAGCTTTACATAGAGGTGAAAGAACCACTATAAGTACTAAATGTGCCGAACTTGATGCTCAAGTGCCAACATATCTTGGTGTCTCTAAAGCTATTTTGGATTATGTTATCTTTTGTCATCAAGATGAAAGTTTATGGCCATTAGCTGAACCATCAGTATTGAAAAAGAGATTTGATGAAATTTTTGAAGCCTTGAAATTTACAAAGGCATTGGATAATATTAAAGTGATACGGAAAGATATGGCTGTTGAAATCAAGTTGCTAGATCAATCGGTCAAGCATTTAAAGACTGATAAAGAACGTGCAGATCGTGTTAAGGAAAAAATCAGTGTTAGTAATAAACAAATTGAAGATTATAGAGAAGAAACTGCACTTCTAGAGGAAGATTTACAACGTATAGCTAAAGAAAGTAATGAACTTTTCAAATCTAATCAAGAATTTCAGAAAGTTTTATCTAAATTAGAAAGTTATAAGCATTCACAAAGATCATTGAATGAACAAATTTCAAGATTGGAAGATTCCACAAGATTACTTCCGGAATCTGATGAAGATATTCAGTACAAACTAGCTAATTTCCAAAGCATGGTTCAAGAAGCACAATCTAAAGTTAATGATTTAAAATATGAAGTTAGTGATAAACAATCAAACTTGAAAACACTGAGACAAGACTATAGTCATATGATCAGAGAGGAAGGTCAATTAAAGGGTAAAGAAGCTGAATATCAAGAAAATTTACAAAGACGTGAAACTTTAGTTAATTCAATTGCATCCAAATTGGGTATAGATTCAAGTTCGGGCGATGTGCAAAGTTTTGAAAGTGAGTTAACTAGCTTGGTTGATAATAGTGAAAGATCATTAGAGTCATTGGTGAAAACTGCTAAAAGGGCAGAAGCTGATCTTTCACAAAAATTGAAATTAGTTTCAGATTCCAAATTGAAAGAACGTCAACATAGAGATTATACATTAAGTGATATAGAAGCTCATGAAAAGGAAATCAAAGCACAAAACAATAAGATCAACGATTTAGATGTTAATGAAGGTGGTCTTGAGTATGAAAAGACCAAATTGGAAGATTTAGAGACAAAACTTAACAAATTGAAAGGTGAAAAAGTTGTTGAAAATTTATTAAAAGATATCAAGACTAAAAATACTGAAATTTCAAATTTAGAAATTGAACTTGAAAATATCGGTAATGAATTATCTCAGAGTCATAAACAAGCTGATGCGCATGCTAAAATTTCTTTATTGAAAGATGAAAAAAGATACAGAGAAAAAGCTCTTGCCAAACTTATTGAAACAAATAATGAGATTTTCCAAAAGGAACAACTAAATATTGAAGATTTAGATAAGAGTTATAGAGCTAAAGTGAACAAGGCAACAGCTGAAGCTAAAAGAGGTGAAATCGACTTGAGTAAGTTACAAGACCAATTTTCCAAACTTGAATCTGAAGCGTCATTCAAGAAGACAACAATTTCCAATTATGAGAAAGAATTAGAATCATCTTTACAAAAATATAATGATGAAGTTGAATTTGGTATCGATGATTATGATGATGAATTGGGTGATGCAGAAAAGCAATATAAACTTGCATTGGAAAACTTAAAGGTTACTAAAACAACATTAGAGTTTAATAAAAAAGCATTAGAAATTGCTGAATCTGATCATTCATGTTTTTTGTGCTCAAGAAAGTTTGATGATAAGCCAGGGCTGACCAACTTTCTAAAAGCTTTAAAAGAGAAAACTAATGGTGATGCTGAAAAATCTTTCCAAGAAGATGTAGTGGAAACCAAAGAATATTTGGATAGTTTGAGGTCGTTGTCACAAATAGTTGATAGAGTCAAGACGCTGAAGGATAAGGTTAAAACTCTTGAATCTGAAGTTGCAAAATCTGAACCAGGATATAAGAAAGTTGAATCTGAGTTTACTACACAAAAGGCTAAAGCAGATGAAGCTAAACATAAACTAGAAAGTCTTAACGACATTAAAAATGCAGTTAGTGAAATCACCAGAATGAAGCATGACTTATCAAATGTTTCATCTCAATTATCTGATAAAGAGAAAGAATTAAATGATTATGGATATTCTGCTAAAAGCTTAGATGAATTACAAAAAGAACAAAAGGAGAAGCATACAACTTTGAAAATTTTAAGAACTGAAGTTAATACCCTTCTTGAAGAGAAAGACTCTAAACAACGTGAAGTTTCCATCTTAGAAGGTAATGTTAAGGATAAAAGATTAGCAATTAGTATTATTGAAAGAGGTCTTGTGGAAAAGGAAAATTTGTTGAAATCTATTGAAGAGTATAAAAATAAGATTGTTAAATTACAAGAACAAGCTGCTAAATCTAATGGTATTCTTGAAGAATTAGAAGAGCAGGTTAATCAAGCATCTTCTGAACTCTCTGCAAAACAAAGAGAAAATGAAGTTTCCATCAAAAACCAACAAAATGAAGTTAGTAAATTCAAAGATCACCAAAAGGAATTTTCGAATTTGAATGGATCCATTACATATTATGTAGATGTTGACTCCAAGAAGTTGGCTAAATGTCAAGAAGAAGTTTCATTAATCAGTACTCTGATTGCAGAACATGAAGAAGAAATTGAATCAACTTTAGCTCGTGTATCAGATGAAGAGAAAAAATTAGCGGATACAAGTAGTGAAGAAAGAAACTTGAAGAATAATTTGGATATAAGACATATGCAAAAGCAATTAGATAATATTGAACATGATATTGAGAGTCTTGATGCACAAAATGCTGAAAGTGAAAGAGATCGTTATGAAGAACGTTCAGCAGTTCTTAGAGAACAATATTCCAAGATGAATGCAGATTTAGCTGGTAAAATGGGTGAAGTTAAACAAATTGAAGATCAAGTTAAACAATTTGAAAAAGAATTGAGAACTGAATTTAAACAAGTTGAACAAGCATATCAAGAAGAATGGGTTAAACTACAAACCAAGACTTTAGTATCAAATGATTTGAATACATATTCAAAAGCTCTTGATTCTGCAATTATGCAATACCATAGTATTAAGATGAAGGAAATCAATAGAACAATTGATGAATTATGGAAAGGTACATATAGTGGTACAGATGTTGATACAATCATGATTAAAAGTGATCAAAACACTGCAAGTAAAGGTAATAGAACTTATAACTATCGTGTTGTTATGGTGAAACAAGATGCTGAATTAGATATGAGAGGTAGATGTTCAGCAGGTCAAAAAGTGTTAGCATCAATTATTATTAGATTAGCATTAGCTGAATGTTTTGGTACAAATTGTGGTGTTATTGCCCTTGATGAACCTACAACTAACCTTGATGCTGAAAATATTGAATCATTAGCAAGATCATTAGGTAATATTATTGAAATGAGACAAAGTCAAAAAAATTTTCAATTAATTGTTATTACTCATGATGAGAAATTCTTAACTTATATGAATGCTGCTAAATATACTGATCATTTTTACAAAGTTAGAAGAAATGAAGCTCAAAAATCTCAAATTGATTGGGTTAATATTAGTCGTGTATCAGAATGAATTGTTGACTACATCTATAACTATTTGCATTAATACATACAATTATTTATTATTAATTCTCACTCTAATGCCTTTGATACCCAATTTCTATAATCTCTCTGTCTTTCAGCCATATCTTTCATAACTCTATACTTAACTTCCAAAAGTTTTACAAGTTTTGGATCACTAACTTCAGGTTCATATACAACACCATCTTCATTCAAATTAGAAATTATTTCTAACAATGATTTTCTTTGAAATGCAGCTATACCTAAATAAGCAGCACCTTTAACCCCAGAATATCCTGGTTGGGTCTTACTAACTTCAACAGGGAGACCAGTAACCATAGCTAATAATTTCACAAATCTTAAGTTTTTAGCTTGGCTCCCCGAAATGATTACTTTTCCGATATCATGTCCTTTTAAAGATTCCAAAACTTGTTTAGTTTGAAAAGCTAAAAATTCTAAAATACAAAGATATTTCAAAGTTAAATCATTCAATGAAATATCAGTTGATTCTCCAATGAACACACCTCTCATTGATCCATCTGCATAAGGTGTTCTATTTCCTGATAAATCACCATACAAAAAATTATCTTTATTCTTGAAATGTGCACTTTCTCCAGTAACAGCCTCCAAAATAGTTAAACGATCTTCTAATAATGTAAATGGATCTGATTCAATCTGTTTGAAAGCTGGATGAGTTTCAAATAAATGTTCAATAAGTTTCCCAGTTGTTGATTGACCACCTTCAGAAACTTGTAATTCAGATATTAAAGTATTATAAGGCCCCCAAATACCTGGTGATGGTGATGGATTATTATGTGCAACAAGGAAACAAGTTGAAGTACCTGCAATCATAGTTAATGTATTTTGAATTTTTTTACCACATGATGCTATCCAACCAGCATAACAATCGATTACACCATGTCCTATGGCTAAGTTTTCTTCAGTTATGTATACTAATGAGCCAGCATCAGGTATTGGTAAATATGTTTTGGTGTATGAAGATTCTAATCTTCCAATAGCTTTGAAATTTCCATTTGATAATATATCAAGATCTAATCTCTTCAAGAGGTCTAAATCCCAACCTTTTATTGATCCATCCATTGCAATATGATATCCAGTATCACTTGTCTTTAAATCTTGGGTCCCTGTGGAAATATTTGAAGCTTTGGAAAGTTTGAAAGTAATAAAATCATAAAGTTCAAAGAATACAATATCTTCAAGATCTTGATTTGGGATGTTATCAATTAGCCATTTTATTTTTGGTAACCCCATTTCCTCTATAAATGCACCACCATGATAATTCAGTAGCTTATCTCCTTTAAGAGAATCATTGATGTCTTTTGTTTCCTTTTCAGCTCGACTATCCATCCAAAATACTATATTTTGTTTTGAATCTTTGAACCCATAATCAACAGGATAAGGAACCAGTCCATCTATTGTCCTTTCCATAACTACCATGGAGCAAGTTGCAGCAACCCCAATACTAACTAGTTTGAATTCTTCATCTTTTAATTGATCATTGATTCGATTGATACATCTATCATAGCCCTGGAGAATTTGTTCAGAACTTTGTGTCACAAATTTTGGATTTTCTAAAGATTGGGTATAATCCAAATTCTCACTATCTACAGCCACAATCACACCGTTTGAATCCGTAAAAGCGACTCTTATCGATGACGAACCCACATCAACACCAACATGATAGTACTTCATTGTGATTTAGTGTCTCTGTTTACCACTGTTTTGAATAACTTTGTTATTTTTCGATGACGTACCAGCAATTTCGTGTATAGTGAAATTTTAATGCTCATCGATTAAAGTTTTGGACCGGGAAATGAAAAATCTACACATGCAATTTTTTAAGCTTAAGACGGAACTCTGCACATTTATAAACAACAGGTTCCCGCTGAAATCAAAATCAAAATTAAAACATCAACAACTTCAACAACTTTCGTTTCAAATTGATTGGGAATAAAGCTACAAAAGACACAGATCACTTCTACAGAGAGACACGTTGACAGAGTTCCCATTAGCCACAACGCTAGAAAACAAAGGCGAAGATCCAGACTGAACAATGTCAGAAGGCCGCATCGTTGAGCAGAATATAATCACATCCACAAGTCCAAAGAGTAGCAGTCCATTAAGCCCAGTTTCCAGATATACCAGTGATGAAGACCATCTACAACCGTACACAGGGATCGATCAGACGGTGGAAGATGCTAGTGATATGAGTGAAGATGCCGCTGCGTCATTTATAGGTGGTACATCAGTCACATCAAGGCCAGCAGAGGGTCAACAACCATTAGAAGCCCAGGAAGAACTGTTTGATGACCAAGTAACCACTGGTGATTTAGAAAGTGGTAAATTTAAGAATGAGCACAAGACATTTACTTTCCAATTGCCATTTGGTGGGAAATCATTATCCCTGTTTCCTTCATTCAAAAGTTTAAGACAAGGTTTACCCATCATTGGAACAAATTCTGATGAAGATGAAGATGGAGATTCACAATTCTCTTTAGATGAAATTAAATACAAATTGAAAAAACAACAATCAATCAGTACACTGGAAGAGAGTTATCTATTCAAGAACAAGAAAGGTGCTGATAATACCCGTCTAAGAGCTTTGAAAAAAGCTTTAACACCGAATATAGCTTTAGATCTATTAAGTAATGATGATAGGAGACATACTTTAGATACCATCTGGGATGATATAGATGGTGATGTTGTGGTGATTGGTGGGTATAGAGGTAGTATTCTTAGAGATGCTCGTACACATAAAAGAGTTTGGATTCCTTTGAGAGCTGGTTTCAATATTAGAAAAATTGACCTTAGAATTGGACCAAGAGATAAAGATGAAGATCGTGCACAAAGGAAAATAATACCTGATGGGATGTTAGATCATGTTGGTCCTGTTGATATTTCAAGAAAATTAAAAGCAAAACTTGATAATGGTAAAACAAAAGTTCATGAGTTTGGTTATGATTGGAGATTATCTTCAGATATAAATTCACAAAAATTGATTGATTTCCTTTCAACATTAGACAGTAATAAAGGACCAAATAAGAGAGGTGCTATTGTTATAGCACATTCAATGGGTGGTCTTATAACTCATCATGCAATGCAACAAGATCCTTCTTTATTCCGTGGTGTTGTTTATGCAGGTGTTCCATCTGAATGTCCAAATATTTTAGGTCCAATTCGTTATGGTGATTCCGTTATGTTTAGTTCCAAAATACTTACAGCTGAAGTAAATTTCATGATGAGATCTAGTTTTGTTTTCCTTCCAAGACATGGACGTTGTTTTGTTAATAAAGATACTTATGAGACTTATAACTTGGATTATTTTGATCCTGAAGTATGGAGTGAATATAACTTATCACCATTAGTCTCCAAGGAAAGATTACAAAAACCTGAAAGAAGACAAAGTTTAGAACATGCTACTCATCAAAAACCAACACATTTAATATCATTAGATATGAAAAAATCTTCATCAACTTCAAATCATAAAAAACCAACTGAAGAATTCCATGCCACATATGAAGAATCAATGGATTATTTATCAAGAACTTTAAATAGAACTAAGAAATTCTTGGATGAATTAGATTATGAACCAACAAAAAAATATCCACCATTAGCCATAGTGTATGGTAATGAAGTTCCTACAGTTAGAGGTGTTAGAGTTAGAAACCTACAAGATATAAAAGATGGTGAATATGATGATTTTTATTATGGACCTGGTGATGGTGTTGTTCATCATAAATGGTTGATGCCTGAAAGACGTGGTTTCCCAGTGGAAGCTAAAATTGCAAGTGCCGAAGGTCATATTCAATTATTAACTGATTTACCAGCTATGGGTGCTGCTCTTGGTGCTATATTATGTGCTGAGAATCAACAAAAACATGCTGAAGAACTTTAAACATGTGCCTTTATTTTTAATGACAAACTTTAATGAAATTTGATTTATCTTTTGCATACATTCAGTTATTTTTTTTTCAAAACTTGTATATATAATAGAAAATAAAGAATGAAATAGAACTTATGATAAATATACTGTAGCTTTTGTGTTTTTTTGCACTCATACTTGCTGTCCTTCTTCTTCTTCATCTTCTAGATCAAAATATTTAATCTTCAACCATAAACTACATGCATTACATTGAACAATAATATTATACCCACCGAACCCATCAGGTGTCCCATTTTCAGCTAGATCATCTTCAGTTAAAACAAATCCATTTTCTCCAGTACACCTTGGACAATCTTTCAAGAAATTCCCCATATCATCCTCTTCAACATATTCAAAATCATCCAAGTTTACAATATCAAGACCTTCACCTGTACTTATTAATCCACTTTTTTTATAAGTTTGAATTAACTCATCATCATATTTGGTCCGGAGTTGGGGATCTGATAAAGTGGCATGTGCTAGTTTGATTTTGGCTATTATATCTGAATCTAATTGCTTATTTGTCTTGTCAGGATGTATGTTTAATAATTTCCTTCTATATGCATTTTTCACATCTTGAACTGAACAATCTCTTTCCACTTCCAGTATTTCATAGTGGGTTTTTTGCGTTATGGATGTCATCTTTTTTCCCCACTATACCACACCAAGTATTTCTATCACTATCTATTATCTATGCTTTTTCCTTGCAATATAGTATCAAAATATCAAAGTTCACTATAAAATCAGAATCAATTATACTCACAAATTTCTTAACTATGGAAAAAAATTCGAGTTCCGGTTTTTGATCAATTTTTTGCTGAATTCCGGGGATTTTTGAATTTTTTTTTTATTCAAATTTTTTTAAATTAGGCACATAGTGGTAAATAAAGAGATGAGCATCCATCCATCAATTTCTGATCGAATTAAGTGATAAATTGCATCATGGGTTCAGGAAACAAGAGAAGCAGAGAAGATACCACTGCTGAATTGCGTGTCTCATCTTATACAAAACAACCACAAGTTGCCGTTGGTTCATTCTTTAACGGGTTTACTGCATCTGAAGATACTGAATTTGAATTATATCAAAAAAAACATACTGAAGATGAATTTATTTTCCATGGTGAAAATGAAAGATTGGACTATAGTGGTGCTACTTTAGAAGAAGATAGTAGTGGATATGCAGTTGCTGTTTATGATCCAGTAAGCAAATCTGTTGATTTATACCAAGCACCAGTCTTATTAGGTTCAGTTTCATCAAAAGCTCATAGAAAATTAAAAGGTCCTGCTGTTAAACAAAACAACGTTCGTATGAATATCCAACGTAATGCATTAGGTGAAGCTTTCGGTACGAAAAAGGCTAAGAAAGCTATTTCTGATCTTGAAAGAAATCGTATTGATTCTGATAAACTAGCTGATGTTGAAGCTGATATTGTTGATACAGTTAAAGCTAGTACAACTTCATTACCAACTAGAGATCAACTTACTGAAACTGTCTTGAATGATAGGCCAACACCAGCATGTGATGTTGATGCTACAAATGTTGAAGACATTTATCCAGTTTATAATATAATACCGAAAAGAGAACTCACATTCATTCGTGTTGGTTCTATACTTAACGAAGAAGATATCAAAAAGAAAGTTGAATTATTACCATATCAAAACTCACCTTACATTACAAGTCAACTTTCATCTATTAATAATGAAAGTCAAACACAAAAATTACAATTAATCTATTATGCATCATTATTAATTGGTGTTTATCAAAACAGACGTATATCTAATAAGGAAAATTTAAGTACAGCATTAAATACACCACCAGATTTATTGATTGATGGTATTTTGGAAAGATTTACCATTTTAAGACCAGGTCAATTTGGTCGTTCAAAAGATCGTGGTTATACTATTGATCCACATCATGAAGATAAATTATTATGTTACTTATTAGCAACGATCTTACATATCAACAATTTCATTGTGGAGATCAGTCCATTAGCTCAAGAATTATCATTAAAACCATCAAGATTAGTTGGTCTTTTCAAAGCTCTTGGTTGTATTGTTAAATCTGCTACTGTTGCTGAAGCTGAAGCTTTTGGTATTCCAAAATCAATTGCAGCTTCTTACAAAATTGCTTCATTAAAAGTTCCATTCAAATTACCACAAATGACTAGAAGAGGTAGAAAAACTTAGATATACAGTTAGTCAGTCAAATAAAAAAATAAACTTGTATATTAATGATAAATCATTTAAGATGAAAGCCATCATGTAAGACGTTTTTGAGAATTTTCACGAACATCTAACCTATTCTCTAGCTCCAAGAGGTCTTCAATATTGTACCTAGTCTATGTCTAGTTTGATGACCCACTATTCAAACCACTTTGACTCTGATAACCTCAAGTCTTTGTGCATGTTCCACTGCATTTTTCAACTCTGGATAGGCGTGCTGAAGTATGAATAACTGCCTTTGTGTTTTTTTAATACTTTTTTTCTCAATTAACTCAAAAAAGACACTAACTTTTGAAGGGTTCATGTTATTATTCCGTATGGTTTTGTAATGTTTCAAGATATTCCATGAGGTTTGTGTGCTTAAATTAACTTTGATTGTAATCTTTGATGGTGTGTATTGGGTTCTTCCATTGTTTTCAATTTTCCTGAAAGCACGTAAATGATGTGCTTCTGTAAGTGTTAAATCTTCTAACTTCTTTGTAACTTGTATATTTCTAAACTTTATCATATACCTTCCGTGGTTAAACCAACCAGTGAATGAGATTGACTTGGCTTTTGGTAATTTTAGTCCATCAACTGACAAAAAACGGTTTGAATGAAGCTTGAAGCTTTCTAGCTTCCCAAAGTAATAATTCTCTATAAACTCAATTGGGCAACCCATATCCTTCATTAGTTCCAGTGTTTCAAGTTTTGGAAAATAACAATCAACTAGTCTGAACTTTACTGTTTTATCAACTGGTACTAATTTGAGAAATTTTAACTTGGTTAAGTGTAACTTATTCAATACACATGGCTCTATGGTTACGCTTTGGACAATTAGTCGGAATTGTGTTAGGCTAGCTTCAATAGATAATGATTCCAGTGAAGTACATTTTATGATTTGATCAAAAAAGAAATTTGGTGAAGTATCACATCTGATTGACAGCTTTTTAAGCTGATGGAATGGTAAGTTTGACCCAAAGATTTTAGGTGCATAATCACCAACGATTTGTTATGTTGTTAAAGAATCTGATGATATTTTGGTACCTAAATCAAAAAAATTTGATTCATTTGACCGCCATTCAATACCACCTCTCTGGTCATTCGTTGATGCAAACATAAGCTGTATTAATAGTTTTTTAGTTCCCCATAGCTTTGTGTCTTTCCAATATATGGACATTAATTGCTTCATTATGGGGGATGAATAATCAAAACTTTCAGCAAGGATATCAGAAACGCCAGGGACTGTAATTGTCAAAGTTTCTTCTCTGTTAATGATTACAGAATGATAAATGCTTTTCTCTGATAGCTTCTTTGCCGTTTCTATAGCCATACCTATACCACCAGCAAATGCAACAGCACTTATAATAAAAAACTTATCAGTATTCAAAATGTCAGGAAGACGAAATACACCAAGAGCGTATACTTCATTGAACTCTGCTATACTTTTAATTCCGGGCATTTTAGAGAGTACGTCTTCAAATCGAAACTTCTCTCGACTGTAAAGATGTGTAAATGTTATTGAATTATCAATTGCTTCTCTTAAAGCAGGAAATTATAAAGAGAAAGGTATGTGTCAACACAACGCACCTGTTTCATTATGAGGATCAATATCTCTATTGGTAAATCTGATAACTTCGTTTTGTCAATCTTTCTGATAGCAGCCTTTCTGATATACTAGCACTTTAGGACACAAATTAATAACAGCTTGGTATTAATAAGATCACAATTTATATATTACTGATATATTCTTAGGCTCCTGATTATAGCTCTCATTATCTAAATTTTGTTACGGGCAAAATGGCGATAAAGTATGGGGAAACAGAAATTTACTACACCGCAATTTGATTTTGAGAAAATATTGAATTCAATTTAAACTAAACAACTATAAAATCAAATTTACATTTATACGCAAGCTACTGTTGGGTTTTACCATTTGGCCAGACTTTTGTTGGTGCTAGGACTTCCAAAACTACCGGAGACTCTTTAGAGTTTCTTCTGTCTTTGTTATCTCTTCTCTTATGTCTTTCGGTTGGTTTCTGCTCCCCATCCTGAGACTCAGACATTTTCTTGATATTCACCTTGACAGGTCCTTCATCATCAGCTTTTACTTTCTGTTCTGCTCTAGTCTTGTTATGTGGTCTATTTGCCTTAGGTTTTTTGTCTTTATAGCCTTTATTGTCTCTATTGTCTTTATTGTCTTTATTGTCTTTATTGTCAGCTTTATTGTCTTTATTGTCTTTCTTGATATTTTCTTTAGATGAGTTGTGTTTCAAGTTTACCTTTTCATTCTTGATATTCTCTCTAGATGAGATGTCCCTCAAGATTACCTTGTCTTTCTTATCATTCTCTTTAGATGTGCTGTCTCTAAAGTTCTTTTTGGCTTTCTTATCCACTTTTGAGGATCTATTACCACCTTCTTTTTCAAATCTTTTCTTGTCGGTCTTTCCTCCGTTCTTAATTCTTGAAAAGTGATCCTTCCTTTGTCTTTTATCCATTAACTTTGATAGATTCTCTTTTGGCCTGTCTTCAAGATGTCTTTCTCTCTTTGGCTCTGATTTAATTCTTTGAAATTTAACTTCACAAATCTTGGAAGTCCCATTAACACCAGTTTTTCTATACGACTTTGGTGACTGTCTACCAATCTCAATATCAGAAACCATAAGTTCAAGCTCTCTATCAATGTAACCACCACCTTGTTTCTCTTCCAACTTTATTGAGACATTTGGTTCCGCACCCCTAGTTAAACTCAGTAAGGCTCTAATATTATGGACCAAGCTCCATTTCTTATCATCCAAATTGGCTTTGAGCTTAATATTTGGAGGTACAAATTTTCTTGATCCTTCGATTAGCTTCATACCACAAAGGCTACTAGCATTAGAAAATGTAACTGATTTCAAATTTGGTGACACTAAAATGTTCTTTACTGAATCTTTCAACTGGAAGTTCTGAACTTTTGATTTGATTGAAATCTTTTCAGCTTGTGGAAGTACCAAATTTTCAATTAGTATGTCCTTATAAGTGTTGAGTTTGAACTTTTTCACATCAGCAAATGTACAATTTATCAAACTTTGAACTTTATCTTGTAATCTTTCACCTAATTCGGGAAGTTTACAATCCTTGAATGACAATTTTTCTTTCAAGGAGGTATTGACAATGAAAGTTTCCAGTTTGCTTAGATCTAAAGACTCGAATTCGAGTACCGGGACGTTTTCTGATCTTGATTTATCTATGTGTGTTAAATATTCTGGCCTTGTATCAATAGAAAGATACACCAGCCCCGGGGGAATTTGAAAACTGTTCAAATAAAAGCTATTCCTAGTACATTTGAATGTTAGCGTTTTCAAATTATGGAAATCCAAACCTGCTCCTAAAACTCTATAAGCAAAGCCAGAATCAATGTTTAAATTGTGAAGCTCTTTTGATCTCAAAATAGCACCCATATTTCTAGTTTCAGTATTCACTTTCCTGACATGATGATCCTCATTAAAATTTATTTCACTACCTTCAATATTTAAAGACACCATTCCACGGAATGTCACTTCATGTAAGTATAAAGGTATTGAATTCCCAAAAGCAACGGTGTCTATGTTTAACTGACAATAGTCACGGGTTTCTATCATAAGACCATGGGCTACTTTATAAACTTCTGATAAAAGCAAACATAATTCCAAGTTTATCTCTTTCAAAGAACATCTACCACCAACTAATACAATATACTTGTCTAAATTACTTCCTTGTAAAATCTCTCCCAATGGAAATGGATTATTTATTTGAAATCTAGTAACTTCAGATAGCTCACTCAGCTCTTCATCAAGACGACTGTAATTAACATTCACATCACGTATAATTAAGATTGAATTGATAACACACCAACGAAGCTCTGGTACTTGATAAAGCGACTCATAAGTATCAACTGAACGAACTCTTTTAACAATTTCAAGCAGCACCTCATCTGGTAACTTTGTTCCTTTCATTGTTACTCAATGGATAAACTTCCTGGTATCGAAAACCAACATTACATGGTTAACATTTTTAAAATAGTCACAAAAAGGGGCTCACTAGTTTATATAAACTTTTTTGATAAAGGTTTGTTACAATTAAAGTTTGAAATATTGATCTTTTTAGGAGACGTGCTTATATAAGAGCTATTTTTCGCGCGGTCTAGCCTAGACATAAACAAAATTTGTATGGGAGAAGAAATCTATACTAAAACATTCAATTCAAAAACAGTATAATTCGATAACAATGAGTGAAAAATCAAGTTTGTAAGTGGCTTTATATTCTACTGGTGGTCTCAATCTACTAACTATTTTCAGAAAAACAGTTGAAAATGCCTTAATTGGATTAGCTGAAGTGGAAGAAGAAATGGAAAGGGCTGAAAAAGCTGCTGGTGAGTATCAAAGACATGATATTTCATTTGAAGACCCACAAATTGCTAACAACTGCTTCAGAAATCGCTCGTTTGAAAAGTGTTCAAAGCATATACTCAAAAAGACGTTCATTCACACGTAACATTGACAAATTTTGGAATATTGTATTATCACAACATCCGGAGTTCTCAGAGTACATTAGATCTTCAGATTTCAAATTCTTAGAACTAATTAAAGATATATACGTCTCTTGGGATGTTGCTAGTACATCAGCTTCAGAAGATTCAACACCAGGTGATTTCTCAATAACTTTTGAGTTCGAAGGGTTAGATGATGATTTCCCAGAACAAACTATAGTGAAAAAATTCAAACTAGAAACTTTTGATCCTGAAGACTTACCAAAATCTAAATCTAAGAAAAGAGATATTGATAATAGTGATGATGAAGCTGATGCTGATGAAACTGAAAGACTAGTTTCTGAAAGTATTGATATAATATGGCCAAAGTCTTATGATTCTATAAATCCATCAAAAATTCAAGATAAAAAATCAGATGCAGGTAAAAAGAATTATAGAGCTGGTATGAAGAGTTTCTTTGGCTGGTTCAAATGGACTGGTCGTAAACCTGGTAAAGAATTTCCAAGTGGTGATGATTTTGCAAGACTATTTTCAGAAGAAATCTTCCCATATGCTGTTAAATACTATACTGAAGCTCAAAGAGATGGGTTAGAAGAAGAAGAAGATTCTGATGCTAGTGAGCCATTAGATTTGAGTGATGAAGAGGGTGATAGCAGAGGTACTAAAAGAAAACACGAAGAAGATGACGAATAATGAAACCTACATAGAATAAACTCAAATTTAAATCAAATTATCATATTAAAAAATTATATTATGTACATAAGGAATGTTTTATATGTTCATCGACAACACATTTTAAACTCTATCATCTTCAGCTTCGGTTAAATCACCTTCATCTAGTATATCATCTTCGATATCTGTTTGATCTCCACTATTTTCTGGAAGGTCTGTGTATCTAATATCCGGAACATTTTCATTACTCTCTAACGAAACAGATTTTCTTAATACCTTCGAAGAGATCCAATCAAATATAGTTCCAGTAGTTTCTTTTGTGATAGAGACCGCTCTGACAATAACAAATCCAGTTATTGAAGAGATTTTGCTGAAAATACTGGTATTATCAAATTGGACATCTTCATCACCTAATTTAATTTGACCATATTTACCAACATATTTGTAGTAAATAAAGTAAACGAAAGTAGCAGCTGTTAAAATTGGAATTATAATGACCAAAGCCAATGATAAACCTGTTAATCCCTTATGTCTAGCTTTGAATTCAGCTTCTTTACCAGCACATGGTTTAGCTTCAACTTTATCAAACTCTTGGCCACCTTCACAAGTTGTTAATGGAATACGTCTATAACCAGTAGCTAACCAGTATTCCTCAACACCTGGTTTCTTACAAACATCTGAATGATCTGGTGGTGTATATCCTGAAATCAATTTACATTCACCATTTGAGTCTTTTTCATAATTCCAATCACATTCAAAATCTTTTCTATTACATGGACAATTATTGATAACTTCGTACGGTTTACTCAATTTTTCACCAATGTAACAATCTCTTCCTGGGATTTTTTTGTAATAATGAGCTTCATGACCGAATAAACAATTATCTGGATGATGGGGATGTTTTGGTGTCCATAAATCAAAATCATCAGTATCTGGATTTGCCAAATCTAAATTACATTTTCTCTTTAACAACTGTGAGAAGTCAATTTGGTAAACTGTTGATTTGTCACCCTTATTTGAGGGTAGTTTTGTGAATAACAAGAATTTTCTTGAATCATCAGATGGAACAGTTGAAATATCGTTGACTTTAACTAAAGATTCTGTAAATTGATAATCAGACCATGTTTGACCTTCATCTAAAGAGTATGAAATAACGTTAGTTG
This sequence comes from Hansenula ciferrii, assembly GCF_000313485.1. Lineage (NCBI taxonomy): Eukaryota > Fungi > Ascomycota > Saccharomycetes > Phaffomycetales > Wickerhamomycetaceae > Hansenula > Hansenula ciferrii. Next base: position 71,914 of record NW_011887701.1, read on the forward strand.
AATCTTGAGCATTCACCAAAACAATAATTGAACCTTGGTCACCATATTCCCATTGATAAACACCTTTTTTAATTTCCTTCCAAGTAACACCACCATCTCTAGTCAAGAAAGTAGAGCCATCAAAATAAGCGTCTAATTTATTCCCAACATTACCAACACCAATCATCATACCAATAGCAGACCCGGATGAAAACGTATCTCTTGGATCATCTCTTTCTGTATAACCATGTAAATGTAATGAGCATTCATCTAATGATTTGCCCTTACAAGAATATTTCTTACCCTCTGAATCAGTACTTGGTGGTTGTAAATAATCCCAATCAGCACCATCGTTGTGGGTAATCATAGATTTTAATGTCTTTTTAGAACCTCTTCTTGCTTCGTTAACATTTGAAACTGTGTTCATGACAGAAACACCTTCAAGATCATTTAATCTTTCAAAATCAACAAAGCCATTTGCATCTCTGTTTACATTTGGAGCTGTGATAACGTAATAAGTACCATTTGAATTTGATTTCAAAATTGTCCCAAACTCACTTCCTGCTCTATCATTTGTTGTAACATGTAAAAACACAGCATGAGATGAAGCGGACAAAACAGTATAAGCCTGGTTTTTGTTAACTTTGAAATTATCTGGGAATAAAGCATCTGTCCAGTCTTTACCATTAACGGAAACATGAGCTATTAATGATCCATCCTTTTCAGCAGTTGCGGCGACTAAATAATCATCAGCTTGAGCAAATCCAACAACATCATCTAACGGCATATGAGTGTTTTCGAAGAAATCTTCTGTAACTAATAATTCAGATCCGAAAATTGTATTTTCATTTTCTTCCCTTTCACAGATGATTAATTGATCATTTGTTGGTTCTAGAAGATGACCAATGAATTTACACGTTTGAACATTATCTTGTAATTTAGCAAATCTTTTACCATATGATTTGGTGTAATAAGTGACTGTTTTACAGGCACCTTGGTGTTGCATACTTTCACAGCCTAATTGACCAATATAGATAAACCAGTTACTGTGTTTTGGGTGGAATTGTAATGGTTGAACACCTGGAATAAAATTTGCTGGTGTTCTGAAAAATTTCCAATTATCAGCTCTATCAGTTGAATAAATGATCTTTTGATTTGTTGATAATAAGTAAACATGGTTTGTATTGTATGGATTAACAATTAAATCTAACATTTCTTCCTCTGGTGCAATTTGTTCCCATGATGAACCTTGATCATGTGTAACATAAGCTTTGTTATGAGAAGTCAATAAAACGATAGTTTCATCTTTCAAGTTTGAACCTTCAACTCTATCTAAATAAGCATATTTGGTAATGGAACCATCAAACACAAATGTAGAAGTTCTAACTCTACCATCATTTTTTCCATCTTTTGATCTTTCTTTATCACCTTCACTTTCATCAGGATTTGTATCTGGGGCAGTTTCATCTGGGGTATCATCTTCATCATAATCAATCAATGAGTTATCATTGCTGGAATCGGTTTCTTTTGAGAAATTTGGACATGTTTTTTCAACTTTGACATTTAAGTTAACACCATTTAAGACTGAACAAACCGATCCTGGTCTAATTGTATAAGCAGAAGGCTCAAAATATGTTTGAGCATTATCCACACATTCTTTCTTTTGAACCGCATCTGGGGTCAAGCTTGTAACGGCTGGAACACATTTTCCTGAAGCATCTCTTTTGAAGTTGTAAGAACAAACATAATCTGCTTCGGTACATGGACAACTATCTTCAACAGCAACAGGTTCTTTATATTCATCACCGACAAAACAGTTGGCATCTGAAATTCTTCTTTTGAATCTTTGTTTATGTCCCATGAAACACATTGGTTGATTTGATTGTTCATCTTTGACAAACCAATCATCAAAATCAGAATCACCACATTTTCTATCATATAAGTTGTTGAAATTCAAGCCATATGCCTTGTATTGACCATTAGAAGTGAAACCCCCTAATAAAAACTTAAAAGTTGTAGAGTCAGGAGTACTGGTTAGTAAAGTAGCTTTAATAGTTGAGTCTAATGAAGCTTGTTGCCAACTTCTACCTTGATTTGTTGTGAACTTTAAAGCGTTGGTATCAGCATTATCTTCAATAGCTAAAATAACGGAACCTTGATCACCAAACTCAAATAAATGAGGACCATTCAAAGTTTTGGACCATGTTAAGCCAGCATCTCTTGAAATAAAAGTATCACAGTTATCATAAGCGTCTAATGTAGATCCAGTGTTACCAACACCGAGTAATAAACCAGGAACAGGTGAAGAATAATATTTCCCTGGTGAATCTGGATATTTAATTGCTCTTTGAACAATAGAGTGCAAGTTCAATTGTTGACCATCAGCTTGTAAATCCATCCATGTATTACCTTGGTTGAATGAAATCTTGGATTTTAAAGATTTTGCTTTTCCTTCTGACGCAACGACATCTTTCCCGTTAGCAACAACATTTGCAAGAACAACACCATCAATACTTTCAACAGCTTCATAATCGATATTTCCATTGGAATCTCGATTGGTATAATCTAAGGATTTCACAAAATATGAACCATTTAATCCAATAGAATTGAATAATTGACCAACTTCAGGATTATTTGGGTATTCAACATCAACAAATAATGAATTACTTGTAGATTCAACAATAGAGAAACTACTTGATAACTCTGATCCAGTTGGGAAGTCAACTTTATCCCAATCAAATCCATTATATGAAACATAGACACTAGAAGTTGTTCTATCACTCAAGTGTGATCCAACTGCAATCAAATAATGAGATCCTGCACCAAGTTTAGAAATGTCGGTGATCAATCCAGCTTTATGAGTAACGTATGACTTGGTACCAAAGTAATCAGATGATCTTGATAAGACTAATGAAGCATCTGAACCACCGTCAACGATACATGTAACCAAATTTTCATTTTGATATTTACCTAAATCAGGAGTAGCAGCCGAATAGACACATGAATGAGCTTTTGTTAATTTTTCTAACCCATCAAAATTATTCTTTGTGTAATAATATTGTCTTTCACATGGAACACCAGCACCATCATTTGCAGTTAAACAACGACCAGCAAAAATTGCAAATCCTGAACTGTGGCCATGGAAACTCAAAGGATAATGTTTATTAGTCAAAGTTGGGATTGATTCTAAAGCTGGAGGTTCAGGAGTTGTGAATTTTTTCCATACCTTACCTGAAGAAACAGTTCTAAAATGAGTCAAATCATCAGACATAGCATAAGCATAATCTTTATCATAAGGATGTTGTATTAAATATTTTATCTTGACACCTTCAGTATCTATTTGATTGAAATGTTCACCACCATCTCTAGAGAAGAATAAATCACCAGAACCGCTGTCAAGAAACACGATATTCTAGATTCCATTTGTTAGTATTGACCTCATGATGAAATGTTCGATCTAATAATGTACTTACTGAACTGTCTTCGAAATAAATCAACTCTGGAGCACCTGAAAATGTATAAGAGCTGATTTTTGGGCTGAATAAAGCATTTGTGAAGCTGAAAAACAACAGCGTCGTTATAACGAACTTTTTGAAGTGTATCATTTTGGGAGAATTTTATCAACACCAAAAATTATCAACACTTTCCAATATGAAGATTCTTCTTTGAACGTTTTTAACAAAAGTAATATATATGAGTTGAAGTTTTACAAATCACAAGATAATTTTCCCATCATCATCACATTCACCATTTTACGAGCTGGCTACTTAAGTTTAGTGCCAAACGATATGGCCCTGGGGTTTAATTCTATTGAAGGGTGTGAAGCTAAGAGTTTAACCAGAGCGCCGATTTCTCCGTCACTTCTACCAAAACTTAAACAGCTAAGTTTAGTGAAAGATAATTCCCAATGTGGACTCATTAAAAGTTACAGTGTTTCCAAATGTAGTGTCTACGCTTCCTGCTCGTAGTTATCGTTCTTCTTATTCCCTCTATTCTGGAACAATGAAGATCTTAATCTTGATACTTATCGGAGATGAAAATAATCACCAGCGTACAATGAAGGTGTACCGGATTTATTGGAGGTATTTTAACATTTTTGCGGTACACTAGTCAACCCTTAACTATGAGGATCTTCATTTCTACAAATATAATGCTAATTCATGAGGTGTTGATTCGTTAAATTCGTTATTGTTTATACTGTCAAATATCGGTGATACTGGATGTAAAGCTCAAGAACATTACTCTAGCAATTCCTTATTTTGATGATGAAGACGAAGCAGCTTTTGAAGCTAAGAACTTATTCCTTAGTTCTTCTTCTCTTGATAACAATGGTGTTTCGTTGTTTCTATCATGTTTACCTTTTGATTCAATTAGCATTTGACGTAATCTTGATTCCCTTTCTTTTGCTGGATCATTTGGCTCTGCTCTAGTGACTTGATCACGTTCACGATAATCATCTCTATAACTCTTGACTTCTCTTTTATCATCGTGTGATCTATAAGAAGATGAATGATGTTCTCTATCTTTATCTCTTTGATCTCTAGATGATCTGTGTTTATCATTTCTTTCACGTTCTTCTTCATCACGATAGCGATGACTTGATCTATGTCTATCACTTCTATGTCTATCACTATTTTCCCTACCAGTTTCATCTTTGTGTCTGTCTCTTCTTTCTTTGTCATCTCTTAAACTTCTTGATCTAAGTTTGTCATCATCATAATGTCTTTTATGCCTTCTATCTTCATCTCCGTGTCTTCTATGTTTCTTATCTTCATCATCATATCTGGATGATCTATTTATACCATCCTCATGTCTTCTGTGTCTTCTTTCTGAATCATCATCTCTAGATGACCTATGTCTTGAGCTATGTGAGCTATGAGAGCCTGATTTTGATGAAGACGATGCTAATTTCTCTTCTAATCTTTTCTTCTCTTGTAATTCTTGATATTTCTTAATTTGTTGAGCTTTTATCTTTGCCATAGGATCTTCTCTTGATTTATTTAATTCATCTCTTTCATTAGTTTTGAAACTATCTTCAAACTTATCAAATCCAGATTTTTTAACTTCTTTTGGCTCATTATTAATAATTAATGAATCAACTCTTTTTTTACCTAATAAATATTCTTCAGCTTCACTTGTGATTAATTTCCCACCATCACCAACTCCTGAATTATCATACATCCAGTCCATACGATTTTGAACACTAGAATCACCATTCTTAGCACGTTGTAAAGCTTTTAATTCATTTAATTCTTTCTCTTTGGCAATTTCTAATTGACGCTCTTGAATTTTTTTACGTTCTTGTAATGCTTCTTGTTCTAATTCCCAAACTTTTTGTTGATTTTTCATCAACCCTGGATGCCAGGATTTTTTCAAGTTTAGATCACCAGGTGCCATTTTAATAAATATAAATCTTTTATCTAGTTGACTATTGGTTTCTTAACGAACTTTTGCCATTATTGTAGTAGAATTTTAATAATGATAACTTTTACTGTCAAAAATAATAATCTGACTAAGCACTGAGCAGCGACTCAGAAATTCGCGGGTAGTTTAAAAAATAGAGAATAAATTTACACATGTTACAAAAAGTCCGATTTTATGTCAAATTTAAGCTGAACTACAATGCTTCTTCCATATTTTTTAACCCAAAATACCATAATGTTGACTTATACAAAGTGGAAAATAAAAATAATTGAAGCAACAAAATAAAAAATAATTAATATCATTCAAAAATTCAAGACTTTAATTGGAGTCGAAATAAACATCTTATGGACCAGTTATGTAAATCTTTTATTAAGAAAACCAGTTCACAATTGTTTGTAATCTTTTTTGAATACCTCCAATATAATGAAGTAAAGCCATTGAAAACAAAACATCTAGAAACCATGGATCTTGATGTTTTTCTTTTGTAAACCTAATTGAGAAGTTAAAAATTCCATAACTTTAACACGTTGGTCACCTTGTAATTGAATAACTTCACCTAATTCTTCATCTTTAACAATGTTACCGTTACAAGCAAAATCTTTTTTCAAAGCACGAACAATTCTTTTCAAGTCATATTCATCTGGTAAACCTTGGACAGTAGTTAAGGTTTTACGACCATTTCTTTGTTGGATACGAATATGAATATAGTTTGTTGGTTGAGTATCGTCGTCACCAGTGTCGGCGAATGGATCTATTCAAACTTGTTAGTCATTGATCTTGTTTCTTATGCCTTTCTTAACTTTTGATCAAAATATAAAATTCACATGGTGATGATTTGAGCGCCTCAAGGGGCATTATTTCCCCATTCACACGATGACTTGAGAAATACCAGAAGTAAATAACAATCCAAATCCATGCTTAAAACACCATAAATCCAAATAAAATTCACATAATAGCATTCCATAGAATAAATACCATCATATTATCTGAACCGCCCGGAGTAATAATCCATTTGGACCCCATATAGCAATAGCTGAACATTTTGATCAAAATAGAACAATAAACATAGTGGCAAAAAATCAAGCTATACTTACCAATTTTGTTCAAGTTTTGGATAGAGCTCATATAAATAAAAACGTTTAAGAATGGAAAGGGAGTCTCTGTTGAAAGTCTCTTGTTGTTGTTGAAGATATGTACGGTTTTTGGTACAGATGCTCTAGTTGAAGTAAAAGAATTCTATGATGTTTTCTATAAAACGATTCGACACTGAGGGAAAAAAAAAAAAATATTGAATGGTTTGCGCCATATTGATTACTTATTTGGGCTATTTTCCTCTTTTGGATGTTTTCCTCGAGTTTCTGGCAATCTCGCGAATTTCAAGGCGAAACTCAGCGGTTAACATGAATTCGAGAAATACCAAACAGTTGTCAAAGTGTAAGTCAAGGCAAAGCTAGGAAGTAGACACCAATTGAGTTCATCAAGGTTAAGATATTAGGTGAGTAGTTTGATGATGATTGAAGACTGATGGTATAATTTTGATTTTATGTGTTGTTTTGGGGAAAAAGTTGCCGGGGTTCACTACTTGAAGACCGATATCTATACCCCCTATCAATATCGTTGGATCTATTACTACCCATGAGCAACATTAATACCAGAACAAAGAACTAACAATTTCGATTCAATAGATCAAAGATGTCAAAGCCTATATCTGAGACTGATTTGCAAACAAGTATTAGAAAAGCTTGTTCTCCTGATGAAACAGCTCCAAAGAGAAAACATGTCAGAGCTTGTATTGTTTATACATGGGATCATAAATCTTCCAAGGCATTCTGGAACGCTGTGAAGATTCAACCAATTCAAACTGATGAAGTTCAACTGTTCAAAGCTTTGATCACAATACACAAGGTCTTACAAGAAGGTCACCAAAGTGCTTTGAAAGATGCTGTTAGAAATACCGGCTGGATTGAAAGTTTAGGTAGATCTATTCATGGTGATGGTTTCAAAGGTTATGGTAGATTGATTAAAGAATATACTTTATTTTTATTAAGAAAATTACATTTTCATAAAAATCATAGAGGTTTTAATGGTACTTTTGAATATGAAGAATATGTTTCTTTGGTCACTGTTCAAAATCCTGATGAAGGTTATGAAGCAATTTTAGATTTAATGTCATTACAAGATGCATTGGATGATTTCCAAAGATTAATCTTTGCAAGTATATCACATGACAAAAGATCTGAATGTAAAATTTCAGCACTGGTTCCATTAGTCGCAGAATCTTATGGTATCTATAAATTTATTACTTCAATGCTTAGAGCTATTTATCGCTCAACTGGATCTGAAGATGCGTTACAACCATTAAGAGAACGTTATGATTCTCAACATTCAAGATTATATGAATTTTATGCTGATTGTTCTTCAATTCGTTATTTAACTTCATTGATTACAATCCCAAGATTACCAGGTACTCCACCAAACTTATTCGTTGAAGATGAAGATGAAGATGGTGCTTCAAGACCAAGATCAAGACAAACTATCCAATCACAACCAACAACAAGTGCACCATCCCCTGAACCTGTTTCTTCACAACCAACAAATTCGCAATTTCAACAACCAATCCCAACTCAACCAACAGGTGTTGATTTCTGGAACAATCAACAATCTAATTATGAAGCTGAACAACAAAGGTTATTACAACAACAGCAACAACAAGCTTTACAACAACAACAATATGCTGAACAACAACGTCAATTATTTGAGCAACAGCAACAACAACAAGCTGAACAACAAAGATTAGCTCAAGAACAATTATATCGTGAACAATTACAAAGTCAAGCACAAGGTAGAGTTGCAGAATTAGAACGTGATTTATTGAATTTGAGAGGTCAATATGAACGTGATCAATTATTATTAGGTCAATATGATCAAAGAGTTCAGGCTTTAGAAAGTGAAATTGCAAACACTACACAATCTGCTACTCAACAATTAGCTTCTAAAGATGAATTAGCTAATAGTTTACAAGAACAATTAGGAATTTGGAAAAGTAAATATGAATCATTAGCTAAATTGTACTCACAATTAAGACAAGAACATTTGAATCTTTTAAATAAATTTAAAAAATTACAACAAAAAGCTGCATCTGCTCAAGAAGCTATAGATCGTCGTGAAAAATTAGAAAAAGATCTCAAAGCTAAAAATGTTGAATTAGCAGGCTTAATTAGAGAACGTGATAGAGCTAGATTAGATTTAGAAAAAGTTAAAGGTGGTAAAGATGGTGAAATTGACAATTTGGAATTACAAATTAGAGATTTAACATTAAAATTAGATGATTCTGAAAGATCTCAATCATCAAACTTATCATCTATTTTTGCTAATCATAAAAAGGAAATTGAAGCTTTGAAATCTCAATTAGAAACTCAATCAAGAGCTTTAAACCCAGATCTAGAAAGACAATTAAGAGATAAAGAAGAAGAATTAGAAATTGTTCAACAAACTATGGATGATGCTTTACAAGAATTAGCAAGAGTTCAACAAGAAAATGATACAGCTATTGATGAACAAATTGATGAAGTCTTATCGGACCATTTATCAAAATTAACTTCATTAGTTGATGCTATCTTACAAAGTGGTATTAAAAGAATTCAAGATTCTATTTATGAATTAGATTCTCCAATGCAAGCTGGTAATCAAAATTCTTCACCAGAATATTTATTATCAGTTATTGAAAAAGCTTCTTCTTCAGCTACTGAATTTGCTAACTCATTTAATGATTTCATTGCTGATGGTCCAAATGGTGATCATTCTGCTATTATTCAATCAATTAATGATTTTTCTTCTGCTATTTCAGATGTCTTATTAAATGGTAAAGGTATTGTTAGATTATTGAAAACTGATGATGAAGCTGATAAACTCATTCTTTCCTCAAGAGATACAGCTCATGAATCAGAAAAATTCTTCCAATCTTTATTATCAAGTCATTTACAAGGTAATGAAGAAGAAAAAACAGAAACAGTTATTGTTGGTAATTTAAATGTTCAAGAAAAATTACAATATTTGATCAATTTAGCTGAAGGTTTAGCACCAAGATCTGTTATTACCAAGACTAATGGTGATTTAGGTGAAGTTGTTGATAATGAATTGCATTCTGCTGCGCAAGCTATTGCAAATGCTTCATCTCATTTGAATTCTCTCTTAAGCAAACCACAAGATCCCTCATTATCACAAATTGATTTTGAAATCAATAAAGCCATCTTATCAGCTGCTATTGCGGTTACAAATGCTATTGCATTATTGATCAGTGCTGCTATTGAAACTCAAGAAGAAATTGTGTCTCAAAATAAAGGTTCTGGTACTCGTGCTCAATATTATAAAAAACACAATAGATGGACTGAAGGTTTAATATCTGCTGCAAAAGCTGTTGCAGGATCTACCAAAATATTAATTTCAACAGCTGATGGTGTTTTAGGTAATAAAAATTCACATGAAGAATTAATTGTTGCTTCAAATGAAGTTGCTGCTTCAACTGCTCAATTAGTTGCTGCTTCAAGAGTTAAAGCTACATTCATGTCCAAATCTCAAGAAAAATTAGAAGTTGCAAGTAAAACAGTTACTTCAGCATGTAGAGTTTTGGTTAATCAAGTTCAAGATATTTTGTCAAAAAGAACTAATGGTGGTGAAAATGAAATTGATTATTCAAAATTAACAAATCATGAAAATAAAACTGTGGAAATGGAACAACAAGTTGAAATCTTAAAACTAGAAAATGCTTTAGGTGCTGCTAGAAAAAGATTGGGTGAAATTAGAAAATATGGTTACAGAGATGGTGATAGTGATGAGGAATAATTTAAATTAAAGGGCCCATATATTATATGAAATAAAATTAAAGCAATTTTGTATGATTGTCTGTAGCTATTGTTTTCCTTGAATACTTATTTTGTTCTCATTCGTTTATTCGTAAACTAGATCATTAATTAGTAAGGTGTTCACTGTAGAAGCTTAGGATCAGTAACTTACCCATACGCGAACTTGCACTGGTGTTAATCCGCATTTCTCTGCAATCAGTTGTCTCTCTCTGCTGTTTGGAGTTCTCTTAGAATTAAAAACACTTTCCAGAAACGTTTTCGTCTCCTTAGGAATAGATGTTCTCTTTTTGTTTTTAGAGGCTTCAGAACTTCCTTCTCGTCTGATATAATCTGATGCACTAGGACTATTTGCAATTGAGTTGTTTAAACTGTTCTTTAAATCTAGCTCCAGCTGAGCTTCCCCGTATAATTCTTGAAGTTTTGACATTGACTGCTTCTCATTTTTGCATATAGTTTCTTCTATTTCCGCCTCAATAGCCTTTCTGTATGTTTTTAATACCTTTTCTCTAGATATATACTTCGTACGCTTTCGAATAGTTAGTATAAAGAACATTCAAAACATTGGAAGCAAACTTACGCTCAGTCTTTCCAGTGACTTTTCAAACTCATCCATAAGAGTTGTTATTGAGGTTCTGTAATCCTTGTGTACTATCTTTTGTATTTCAGACTTCTTGAATGGGTCATCTATGAGCAAAGTATCATATGTCACTTTATTGTTCCCTGAAAACTTAGAAGAAAATTCAACCAGTGAATTTAGTTGTTCTATTGATTCATCAAAGCTTGAACCATCTGGTGTAACCATTTGTTGTTGTGGGGATGAGCTTTCTGAAGGCTCCATTTTAATGTTTTGATTAATAAAAGTAAGGGGTATAGCTGCTATCCTTGGTAGTCAGTTGGTTCACTTGATAATTCATTGTTTATAAATTATATTGGAATAGTAGAAATAGTATCCCTTTGAATACCGAGGGTTGAAAAGATCAAATCCGGTCAGATTTGAAACATTAACGATACAAAATTAAAGATACTACTCTACGTTTTTGGAATAGCAGACGGTTAGCTGAAAACGATCTTACGTTTGAAGATTCGTTTGATTTTGGTGCTGTGTAAAGAACATTTTTAGCCACAGAAACGTGCAAGCTGAGAAGTATAGCTGATATCTTGATCAGATAGAAACCGGATCTTACTTTACTGCTTAATAAGTAATAATGCTTGGAGCACGCAGATACACTATGTTTTGAAAATATTGTAGCCCCATCTCATAGTTGTAACATATATATATATATAACACAAAGGTAACTATTGAACCATCTGTTGCTCTTTTTCTGACATTTATGCTGCTTATAAAAACTAAACGTATTGATGGAGTATAGCATGATCAGTTCAGCGGAAGCTGAAACTAATTTATCCTTTGTTTCGTTCAAGCTAAAAAAGGTGGATAACTCAAAAGAAGAAATATTACAGAAAGATAAATTCCCAGTTGTTATAAGGCCGGTCACAAATAATATAATAAAAGGAAGCCATCAGTTTGTGAATTTCACTGAGCAATCATCAACAGTTCCAGCATCGCTGGTGTATTCTCGTCAACCTGAAATTGCTAGACCAAGAAACAAATTTATCATAGCAAGAAGTGTTTTAAGTAAACCAGTCAAAAACATTTATAAAGATAATACTGATGATGTATCCAGAATCATTTCCATGGTGAGTTGACCGTATTCTATTACCTCAAGGCTAAAACTAACAAAATATGAAGATATGGCGTAAACATCAGGGTGATAATTTCCAAACTTATTTTCAATATTTATCTTTTTTAGAAAATCAATGGCATGAGTCTTATTATCCACTATACCATTATCAACCAAAGAAAAAAAAGAAACAGAATACAACGAATGTACCAAATGAAAACTTCTCTTCAGTTGTGTTTGTGAACGAAGGTGATGACTTGAACTCGCCTGACACTTCAACCACTTCCAGTCTGGATGTTGCCAAAGATATAAGTGATATATCCAAATACGTTGATTTATGCTCGAGTACATTCTCCACAAACAATAATAATATGAAACAAACCCAGAAACCAAAACAGAAATCTTACAAAGATGGAGCCCTCAAATTTTCAATTAATAAAGTTACTAAACCAAAAAAACCACAAAAAACAGCGTCTAAGAAGCTGCCACAAGATGAGATGATGTCTCAATTTTTCAGTAGTTTTAAGTCACTAATGTACGGTGAAAGAGCTGAAGATATTTGTTTCAAATAGCATATAGAATCTTATCATATAGAGCATAATTAGTCATTATTATTATGAATATCAGTAGCATCAACCTTCAATCAGATCGTGTAAGACTGAATGTTCTTGTACAAATTAAAGCACTGTCGAACTCTAAGATAGTATATATAAATGACAGCTATTTGTTATATATCAAGCAGGTATTATATAGGTACAAGATCAGGGACCTGCCGAACTTCTATCTTCTATTCTAAAATCGTGATATATATATATAACTATATAACAATTAGTCAATTATATATAATTATATGGCTTCGATCTGTAGATGATTCATGTTAATAAATTTAATTGCTTTAAAATAAACGCTTGAGAAATGAAACATAGAATAATGATAATAGATGCATTATATATATTAGATACAAGCCGTATAGTTCTATATTACAGATTACAGATTACAGATATAGGATGTATCATGGAGGTAATACCTGGCGTCGCTATCAACTTTCAAGTTCAGACAGACAGCTTCAAACCTGACTCCTGAGTAACGGCTCCGGTATAAGATCCCTGTGATTAACCTTAACATGATAACAATATAACAATATAGCCTATATTCTATAGTACACAGCTATACAGTGGTATAGATCTGATTATAACCTATGAATTTTGACCTCTTACAGTGAATTGAATTCAAGCTGTGAACAAACAATTCATGATTAAATTTTCAACTTTAAGCTTGAAACTTAAGCTATAATACAATAACGCATTACCCAATTCAAAAGTTTAGGAGCTGGGGAACAGGGAAGTTGGAACTGGACTTCATTTATAAATTACAAGTACAAAGATGCTCAAGCGCTCAAGCGTCAAATGATAAATCTCAAACTACTTCCAAGTTCCAAGCTGATGAGTGAACTCTAAAATCGTTCCGAACTTGCATGGAACTTTTCCCACAGTCAGGCATTTCCCGGGTCGACCAATTTAACAGTTTTTCTCCTCTAAAAATTTCCAAATTTGTACAAAATTCAATTCACAGCTTACATAATCCACATATTAAAATTTAAATAAAAGCAGCTAACAATCAGCCATACTTGATAAACTTTGAGAGAAGAAAAAAAAAATTTAAAACTTTGATCTTGATATACTTCAACAATTTAATCAAAAACTATAAGAACAAGTATCAATACTATCATATTCCAGGTCCACTTCATATCTATTTAATCATTATCATCATCACCATCATATCTTGCATACTTAATTAATACTCACCACATCATATAAACACACAACTTATCAATCATGTCAAAAATTGTTCAAATTCAAAATCAACAAACTCAACAAGAATTAAAAGATCCTCAAAATTCAATAATCCCATTAAAATCAGACTTGGCTAAAGTTCAAAATCAAAAAATTAATAAAAAATGGCCATTTTGGTATGGTGGATTTGGTGGTGCAATTGCTTGTATATGTACACATCCTTTAGATTTAGCAAAAGTTAGATTACAAACCGCTTCAATCCCAAAACCTTCATTATTTCAAATGGCATTATCTATATGGAAATTAGATGGTTTCCAGGGGGTTTATTCCGGTTTAAGTGCTGGTTTATTAAGACAAGCAACTTATTCATTAACAAGATTTGGTGTTTATGAATACTTAAAAGAAAATTATGTCCCATCTGATAAACAAAGTTCAATGGCTTATCTTTTACCAATTTCAATGATTAGTGGTGGTGTTGGTGGGATTGTAGGGAATCCTGCTGATATTGTTAATATTAGAATGCAAAATGATACAGGATTACCATTAGACAAGAGAAGAAATTATTCTCATGCTTTAGATGGTGTTGTAAGAGTTATTAGGGAAGAAGGTTTACAAAGTTTATTCAGAGGTTTAGGTACAAATTTAGTTCGTGGTGTTTTGATGACTTCATCACAAGTTGTAACTTATGATTTATCAAAAAATTTATTAATTGATTCAATCAAAATGGATAAAGATTCAAAATTAACTTTCTTTACAGCTTCCCTGATGGCTGGTTTAGTGGCTACTACTATTTGTTCACCTGCTGATGTGCTAAAAACAAGAATTATGAATTCAAGTGGGTCCGGTGAAGGTGTTTTGAAGATCTTGGGGAATGCTTTTAAAAATGAAGGTCCAAGTTTTATGTTTAGAGGTTGGGTACCAAGTTTTGTTAGATTAGGTCCAAATACTATTATTACTTTCTTGGTTGTTGAACAATTAAGAAAGTTTGAAGTGGGATTGTAATTTAGCGCCAGCTAAATTAAATTGAAAAACTATGTTTTAATATAATTTAGCAATATTTATAGGAAAAGCTTTAGCGCCAGCTAAATTAAACTGTTTATAGGTAGTTTTAATATATTAATATCATATCTACAATTCAATTCTTTATAAATGTCATAAATAATCGTTAAATATATAAATAAAAGGAGCTATATAACTCCAATTTTTTTCAAAACATCATCTGTACTTTCCTTTTTCCAATCAACATTTTCTAAAATTATTTGAATATCATTAATTTGTAAATTTATATTATGTTTTTTGTTTAATATTAATTTTGAAATTATTGATGAGAATTGTAAACATGAAAATTTATTATTGAGATCAATATTAGTTGGGCCATCATTTTTTTTGAAAAGTTCAATTAATTTTAATAATTCTTCATTTTGTAAATTGAAAGTTGTTAAAAATTCAATTAATATGGAATTAAATTCTTCAAAACCTTCATTTATGAAAATCAAACAATTAATAATAAATGTTTCGATTAAAAAATTATCAATAAATAAATTTAAATTATCTGAATCATCATTAATATAAAATTGAAAATAATTTGACCATTGTAAAATAAATCTTGAAAACAATTCCTTCATTTTATTTAATTGAATTGAATTATTATTTCTTGATTGAAATAATGATGTATTTGATGAATCATCTTGTATTTCAATAAATTTTAAATTTGTTTGTAATAAATTATAATAATTCTCAATCATATTAGATAAATTTATTGGAATTAAATCATCATGTTCATGATTTTCCAATGATTTAAATAATTTAATATATTGATCAATAAATCTTAAATTTGAATCTTTATCAAATGAAATTTTTTTCCTATTTGAATTTATATTTTTTTCAATAAATGATATAAATTTTGTTAAATGTGTAAAATTTTCATCAATACCATATAACAAGGTATTCAAGAATAATAATTGAATTAATTTCTTCAGGAAAATTTCACTATTAAATATTTCACAATTTATTAAATTTTTCAATTGATCTTTATTAAAAATTAAATGATAACCAGGTATTGAATTTATTAAAAAACTTGAATAAGTTGATGAATTTGATGCTTTATTTTGATTTTCAATAATTTGATAATATGAATTTAAATAATCCTGTAAAAACAATTCATAATTTAATTGACTTGTTGGATTTATATATTGATCATTTGGATAAAAAAATCCAATCAATTGAATTAATAAAAATTTATTATTCTTGTATATTTCTTCAACATTAAAATTCAAATCAAACCATGATGTTGATGATGTTGGTTTAAAATCCGAATTATATTGATTTAAATTTTCAGGTGTCAATTTAAAATCGACATCATGCATATTCGATTGAATGGCTTTATCAGTTGTTGAAAATTCATTTTGATCATTTAAAGTAAGAATTCCCGACCCAATTTGACAGACTTGTTCAAAAAATTCATGACCAAATTCTGATGATGCATCATCAACTTGTTGATAAGAGCTAGTATTGTTGTTTAAAACCGATACAGGAGATGCAATTGATGAGTTATCATCTGTTGAAGAATCTAAATCATTTGTTAAATTAGAATTTTGGCGTGATGATGATCTTGGTGTTGAGTAATGATCATTCAAGTTTGCTGTTTGATACAAAAAATTTAATCTTGAACATAATTTATTCAATTTTTTTTGAAATTCATCAATTGAAATGATTTTGTTATTAACACAAAGGTGTTTTGCATCTAATAAATTTATTGAAATAAATGACCCATCTGATAATTTAATTAAATTGTATGATTCATGACTAGTTTCATTTGAATCGTGATGATCTTCGCATGATGATGTTTGGTCATTTGATGATGTAGTTGTTGACATATTAGCTTGCTTTGATGCCTTCCAATCTTCAAAACTTTCAATTTTAATATCTAATTTATTTGAAATCTTGGTATAATAATCTTCTAAAGCTTGATAATTTTTTTTAATATTATCAACTTGTCCAACGAGGTTTTTCAAATTATCTGATCTTTGAGGTGGTAAAACATAATCAATTTTACATTGAATACCCTTTTTAGCACATGATGAACAAGGATTTGGAGCTAATTCACTTGCATTACATTTTGTCTTATGTTTTCTGCATCTAATACAAGATTTTAATATTTTTGGTTTTGGTAATGAAGAATCAGAAGCCATTGGCATGAAAACATCTGTAGTGGATATATTATTGAAAGTATCAGCTAATAATGTAGTTTGATCCAAAAGAGGTGAAGATCCAGTTGATGATGAAGGTGATATTGATGATGAAATATTATGATGATTTGGTTTTGTTATACGAAATGAATTTGAACCTGGTTCATGTTTTGGTTGAATCTGTACTTGTTTCTTAGCCATGATTGTAGAGAAATATATTATAAATAATTGAGCTATTATATCATTTCTTGATATCTTCTAGCTGTATATATATATAAATAAATATAATGATCAATAAATAGATAAATAATTCAGGTGTAAATAAATATTAAAAGGTCACTCTTTTACCTGGTCACAATGGCTTATGTACGTCTTTATCTCTTTATCTATGCAATCTGCAATTGAACCGCTGTGTCTGTTGATCTTCTGAATCCCTTTTGTTGAATCTGTCTTTGATCTTGATCTTTTGATTAACCGCTGAAGGTTTAACTTTTTCCCTGTCAAAAACAACAAAATCAGTTTTTTAAAAGGGAATCCAAAGGATACTTATACCAAAAACAGCCAGTTTAAAGTTTTAGGAAGATTTAGGCGCTAAAGACTTTTTGCTCCATACTTTTAAGCGACACTGTGCAAAATGACAGAAATTTTGAGATCAGACTAGATTCCAGTCTCGGAAAATCTGAGCCTTTAGTCTTTGTTTTGGAATAAAATTACAATTTGCTCAACGATTATTGGCTGTTGGTGTGTTTTACTTGCCCCATATGTACAAGTTAATTATACATGTACTATGTACTCCTTTCTTACACGGTCTCCTATACATTTAGCGACAGGCACAATAATACAGAGAACAAAATTTTTGATCTTTGCTAAACAGAGCTAGACTATTGGATAGTCAATCACTGGAAAAACTCTTGGGAAAATTCTGGGGGACCTTTGATACCCGAATTTTTAGTATGGTATCGTATAATTATTTAGTTTTTGTATAAAGTTGTTGATGTTGAGCTATATAGTTCTTAAGTAACCCTTATAACCCTTAAAGTCCCACATGGATACATACTACATCATTATCATTCCATTTCAATCCATGATCAGCATAGTCTTCACTTTCTTCTTTAAACAAAAGTTGATTTCCATTCTTTTAAAAATCTCTCATAAACTTTGGAAATTCTGTGCCGTGAAATTCTTTAATTACGTAAATTCGTCTCTCTTTATTGTTTTTAGTATTTTAAGACGCCATTTATGTATGTAAAAAACTTCAAATTCGGATTCCGAATGCCTAGTCCAAGCCAATTATACAACTTCTAAATCCGATTATCGCTAAAGGTGATGAATAACCTGAATTCTTAATGGCTTGAAATGGTTATTTAAACTTTAGTTTGTATGTAAGTGACTGTTAATTTATGGAGATGAATCAATCATTTGACTCAAAAGTCTTTGTGTGATTGTATGTTAAATTTCCATTGCTCTATGGTTAAAGATCTAATCAGATAAGTTTAAGCCCGTAATTTGGTCTTATATTGACACAAGTGTTAAATCTAACCGTCAGTTATTATTCGAATTTCGGTTCCACTTTGGTTCCACTATTTGAATATTTCGCTTTTCTATTCAGGTTCAGGATTCCGAGACTCAATGAATTACTTAGGATTCCGTGTAACGGGATACCGTGTACCGTGAAAAAACATCATTATCAATATAAAGCTGTACTATATCTTAAAATAGTTAGGTTAAGATTCATACGGTATTCGGTCGAAGAATAATTTAAAATTACACTACGTATCGTAGTCCTCTTTCTCTTGTTCATATCATTTACCCCAGATTTATTGTATATCAAATTAAATGCATAACACTTGGGTGTCATTGGCTAAGTTTAAAATTCTAGGGTGTAAAATTCAACCCACAAGTTTGGTTAATCAATCAAAAATATGGGGTAATTACATGATATATTACCATGGTATAACTATGTTATTGAGGTTCTCATGAGTTCTTCGTGTGTTGATTTGTGGTGATTAGTTGTGAGACTAGGATACATTTGTATAACATTGAAGATGATGAATATAAGCACCAAATGGTATCTTCAATAAACTCTGAAGTTACAAGTAACCAGTATTAATTGATCATGTATTACTTTAACTTTGTAAAGCATTTTAAGCTTGTACAAATGATCTATTGTTCTTTTCTAGATCAATCATCAGAATCAACAAATTAATTTGACATCGAACCCTTTAGAAAGATCTCTTCTTTCTTCTTTCTTCTCATAAAACTAACCATTTTATAAAGTCAATTCGATATACAAGGAGTTCTAACTTTTCACTCAATTCATTTTGTAATAACATCGTTCACAGATTGCCTGTCTTAAACTAAAAACCTAATTTGGTACTACGAAAAAGCAATTCGTTTCATTGTGCATTATCTATAGAATCGTATAGTTGATTGAAACTAATGTCAAGTAAGTCAAGTAACAAGTACTAATTGAAACACTTTTTTCGTAAATTCAACTTTATTATGTATCTAGAATTGAAACAATCTATAAATTATATCTTAAATATTAAAAGATTGTTGAAACGTTTAATCTAAAATTGTTTGCTCTTGCATTAATAGAAAAAGGAATTCTCATAAAATCTGTCAAATTTACATGTGTTAATAATCATACTAGTAAAATCTAGATTTAGATTAAAATCTGGAACTCTTAATGTAGTTGATAAATAATTTGTGATCTATAAAATTAATGAACCTTGTAATTAGCAATAATGTGGCTTTGAAGAACAATTTAGAATATAGTAAGTATGTAGTCGTGGTAAATAACAGATATATAACTTCGATTTTTTGCCTTTCGACATATATTTTGAATATCGCGGCGCCAATTTGTTAGGCTAATAAGCTTCAAACATTAATAAGAACATCAATTTTGAAACTTTTACAGAATTTAAAACTTGAATATATAACTAAAGCTCGTATAATTTACCTAAACCTATTAAATACTTAAAAAGAGTACTTTAAAAATTTTAGAAATTTTTATTCTTACTTTTAAAGTTAAAATAATTTTTATATGGTTGATAATATTTTTGAAATTTAAAAACTCATAAAAAAAAAGTTTGATTTTCAAGCAATTAACTAGATTTCTAAAATATTTGAGTGAAATAAATTCATATTATAGTTTTATTTATCCATTTAAAGTTCATCTATGATGTATATTAACTAACTTTAAATAAACTGAAATTTTCCAAACAAGGAAATTTTCATCTAACCGGATATAAAAATATGCATGTAATTTTTACTAAACAAGTTATTTAAATCCGAAAGAATCAAAAGAATAATCTAGTTTCGAATCTTATGAATTTAAAGTTTGAAAAACACTTTCTTTGTTTATACTTAAATTCAGATTTAATTTAACCTGCATTAATACAAATAAGATAAATTGCTCTCAGATTGGTACTTTTCCTGTCCTTATTGGATTAGCTTGATGTACCGTGTGTTATAAAAGGGTATAGAGTATAGAGTTGGTATAACTTTCATGATAATTATGTTTACATGAAAACTTTTCAATACAGCTAGTCAGTTTTCAATCATATCTTAAATATATAAAGGAAGTTACAATTCCTCCAAAAATGAGAGAAATGTTCAGAGTTGTGGATATATTATTATCGTGTTAACCATCAGAATCAAATTCAACTAAAGAACATCTCTTTTATACAATGTTAGTTTTATCTATAATCCAAGTTTTAGTTATTTATCTTTCAACCATCACTGCAGTTGTTGAAGCTAGTCCAATCTTAGCTGAAAGATTTGATGCTAATGGTAATCATACAAGACCAAGACCAAGACCAAGACCACCACATCATAATTCCACTGCTGGATTTGAAAAGAGATTTGATAGTTATGGTAACCATACAAGACCAAGACCACCATATCACAATTCCACTACTGAATTAGACAAAAGAGCTAATAACAAATCACCATTCACTGAAGGGTTTGCTTTAAGTGCTATTCGTTCAGGTTCTCCTTTACAATATCAATTGGTTACTGTTTCACGTGCTCAACTGTTTTTAAGTGGTAATGCTTCAGATCCTTATAGATTTTTAGGTTTCTTAGAACAAGATGGTGCTTTAGTTGTTATTCCAGATCCAACTAGATACTATCCAGAATCTACTGATGATTCAAGCAAATTATTTTTGAATCGTGATATTGCAACTGGTAAATTGTTAACAACCTCAACTAGAGAAACTTCATTCAGTGTTAAAGATGGTCATTTACTTTATAAAGGTGAAGATAGTTTTAGTGTTGTTCCTGAAGATAAGAGAGGTTATTCTTATTCTTTGAGAGTTGGATCCAATCAAACTGATGGCATTGGTATTGCTTTAAGAACTGTCACACAAAGTGGTGGTTCCATTGGCAATTATCCATGAGGAGTTATTTTCAGTGGTTTAGTTCACTAATGAATTATTGAAAAGGGTTTCAATTCTTCATACAAGAGATGATCTTTATACTCTTGCTTTTTCTTTTATATTCTTTCAATTCTTTCAGAGACCTTTCATATTCTAGGATCCTCTTACTTTTTTTACATAAATTTATAAATTATTTTAAACTTTTTGATTTTCAGAAATTGTTGTAGGATTCTTGATAGAATATATTCATGACGAGATGAACTTTATGATGACGTTACGATCATATAAGATACGTCAACAATGAATATTATGGTGATGAAATAGTTTGGTTAACAAGTTAAGCATTTAGCTAGTAGTAAATGCTCATAGATAAGAAGGTATGGCAATATCATTGGTAATATTGGGTTTACATGACATGTTATGTCATGGTTTTGGTACTTACGTCAATAAGTATAGATTAGCTTAGACTATGATTTAGGAAACTATATAAAGGGAAGTAAATCCCAGGTAAATATGTATAGAAATTGTTTAATACATTATCCCCCATTTGTTATTACAAGTGTACCCATTACAATTATCATTGATAAGAATTTTGATTCAAGTTAAATTATCTGACAACAACATTCAATCACTCAAATAGGTTCTTCATCAGAACCGGAATTCTCTCAATTCTTGTGTTTGTAATTAGATTGGGTGAACTGACCGATTCTCCTTCAACGTTGGGACCTGCAACATTATTTGAGTTGGTCAAGTCATGTCTAAAGATTTCAACACAATAGTTAATGAAAGCTAGCCCCATTCAAGATTTGTTTCAATATATAATACAAGACGACCCAAGGAAATCAAATAACAAACCATTGAGTTAGAATTTCAGACCCAATAGGTATGAGTTTTGGTTAATGATTGTGAATTTTTTTGGGTACATACGTACAGCGTGAGTGTTTAAGCCAGTATAAAATCGAAAAAATCGTGGCTTGAAACTTCAATTATTGTTCAATTATTCAAGCTATAAACGCCTTAAATCAATATTAATTTAAAACGTGTCAAAATTAAGGGTTTGATTCTCAGCCCAAAATGATTAATTGAAGTAAAAAAAAGCCAAGAAATGATATACGCGTTCATGCCTAATCAGAATACCAGCATACGTTGCTCTTCGAATTGATACCTAAATAATCATATACCACCATGTACCCCTAAATTATCATACTTAGTGATAGCTATATTGTGGTTAGTTGTGAACATTAATCAACACCAACCCCCAGAAGTTTATATACTTTAGACAAATTTAGATAATTAATCTTCGTACTTTAATTTTATCGAGTCACATGTATGAAGAATTTGGTAACTGTGTCTAGAACTTTAATTACCAGAGATACCAACTGATGACAACATCAACAATTAACTTTAGTTACACTGGTAATGAACTAAAGTTTAATTACTAACATTGCGGTACTATATAGTTCTAGCCAGTTACTTATATCTGAAGCATAACGTAATACTGTTAATCTAGGCCAAACTGCGATTACCTCAACACCTCAAGTTTCAACTTTCAACCCAAAAAGTCAACATGCAAAGCTCAAACTTCAGCATGTGTGATCCTCAAATTCATTCAACTGCAGATTTTTATTCCTCTTGAGGATCATACGTAGTTAAATGGCCCATCTCTAATTGTTTTTCCGATTCCATAATCGTATTTGACCTCCAATTAGTTACTAAAAGTTCAGCTAAAGAAGTATAGACATCTATCAAACACGATTGCTACACATTGTACTTTGTTAACCACAGATAACAATAAAAGTTTTGCTATGCTACTGGAATCTCACCTAAAATATAAAATATGCCAAAATAGAGGTTCATAAAGGCTCAAAGCGCTTTTGCCTAAGTTTCGATTAAATGTACCTTTTTGTTCCTTTATATACCGAAAATCACCGAGATCTACACATTCCATAACTGAAAACGAAGATCTTTAACTGTTCAGATCTGATAAAAAATCTTCAACAACTTCCTGATTCTATACACTTTTTGTACCAATTTGGATCATGGATGCAGTTTGATCTTCAGCTTGTCAATCAATCTTGGTCTGGTAACTACTAACTGGTTGTTCTGGATTTCGATCCACAAATTACCACAGATTTCATTCGTAAGTTGTAACCCCCCCAAAGATTACAATAGTGGTGAATCTAGGCGTATCTATATGAAATTCAAACCGTTGAGATCCATTGTTGATTGGTGTAAGGGGTTATTTCATCTTGAAATTAATCAACTACAGACTACAGTCTAGTATCTACGAACTTTTGGTCAATGTTGAAGTCTGGAAGTCTGGATATATGAGCTCTACCACAACAAGATACAAACTGCCTGAAGGGTTGATGATATGAAGTCATTAGTATTTATTAAAGGCTTTAGTTCAAGCACGAGGTAGCATTATTTGGCAGGCTATAATATTCAAGAAGAAACTAGAAGAGGTTCAAGTTGTGAGTAGTTGATCGTTAATTACTCAACAATTGCAATTTTTACTGTAAAGTTAAAAGAGGTGTTTGAATTACCAAGTTTACCATGTTTGTATCATACCAACAAGTCAAATTTGTATGAGCTCAAAACTTTTTGACATGATAATGATTGCTAACTTTAACTGCTTGATGTCTAGTTTGAGGTTTCATCACAGTATATGCTTATGAATAGGACTGTTCAATTCTAGAGCTACTTGGAGAAGTGAGCACCTTTCAAGCACTTGTAAAAAGCTATACAGTTAATTTATTCCATAACCTACGCGTCACATTAATCAGCTACACCTTAATTCAGCTTATCGTTTTCAAATTTCCACCTACCTTTCTACTTTCTGGTTCAACTTCCTTTCTATACCGGCTTCTGGAGATCTGCATACTGCGCATAGTCACAGTCACTTCTGGACCTTGCAGTAAAGAACAGATTTCTTCAGCAAGTTCCAGAACAGAATAAAATCAAGATTTTAGTTATCTATGGTAGTCCTATTGTATTTACGTCTAGAGAACAGCTTCAAAAAGTATGGTTGTAAACTCGGATGCCCTATTTATCAACGCCACCTTTGAGGTTTAAGCTTTATAAAATTGCGCTGACTATCAATGTATGTTAGTGCGTTAATTGTTTAAACTTTTGGAAGTTGTTTAGGTTTTCAGCGCCATAAGAGTTGATCTTTTATGTGTACACATGAAGCAAATGGAAGTAAAAGACTTTCATATCTTTGAAGAAACAACATGAATCTACAGATCTCGAAACAATTGATCTATAAAGTATCTATTCCATCAATTTGAATATAAAAGAGCGTTGATTTCCTATATTTTGTCAAACTTTTTGTAGATACATTCAACATATCAATTGAATTCATATCAACATCAATACAACATGGTCGCTATTAACAACATCATTGCTTTAACTTCAGTCACTGCTTTTGCTTCAGCTGCTGCTTTACCAGAAGCTAACTGGTGGGGTGCTCCAAAACCAAGTGAAGGTCAAAATCCAACTTGGGGTCCAAAACCATCAAAATCTCATCCAGCCTGGGGTCCAAAACCAACTAAATCTCATCCAACTTGGGGCCCAAACCCATCTAAGTCTGAACATCATTGGGGTCCACCAACTGGTGCCCCATTCCCATCTTCAAATGGTACTTTCCCTCATCATTCACAAGGTCATGCTCAACCAACTGGTCATCATTCATTTGTTTTACCAACTAAATCATGGCCATCTGCTTTCCCATCAGAATGGCCAACTGAATTCACTGGTGCTTTCCCAACTGGATGGCCAACCGCTGTTCCAACTGATATTTCTAATATTGAATCAATTATCAATGAAATTTGGGAACACATCACTTCAGCCATTGGTGAAGATTTTGGTGCTGCTCCAAGTGATGCTCCAGATTCCCAAGATGCTGACTTCTTATATGCTTCATCATCCACTATCACTTTATAAGATGTTGAAAAATAATTTTAGTTCATTCACAATTTATTGAATCGAATTTATTTCAAATATTTTGAATTTCTCATATTGATTTGAAAGTGATCTGCCAAAGATAGAAATAAACTAGGTCACGTTTTTTCTAATTCTTCAATTCTTACTTCAGATTTCTTATAATCTTTAGTTTTTTTATCAGTACCAATTAGATTACAGGCTTCCTTAATTTCAAGGTAGAGCTGATATATTTTCAAAATTCCTAAGATAATGTTCAGGTTTTATGAAATATATGTCTATTGATGAGACTTGGGTTGTTAAGTATCTGGGAACATCATCAATAGAATTTTATTTGTTTTTAAACGATTTTTCAAGACTTGTAGAAAACCATAGCACACTTAGCGCAATCAAAACCCACGGACCCAGTTAAAATAAGAATGAAACCAAAATGGAGTTAAAGGACATTTTTGATCTGTGATAGGATACAATTGGTAAATAAAATGTAAAAAAACAACCTATATTTATCATCATGTATACGGATCTAGCTTAAAAAGACAAAAGAGTAAACCATAATCAATTGAAATGATCAAATTATTTTTTCAATTCTCTAATAACATCATGAACAATTGTACGAGTCATGAATTCATGTAAACCTTTAGTTTCATCAACAAATTTTTCTTTACTAGTGGTGAATAATGAAATATTAACCAATCTAATAATCAAATTTTTTTCTTTCTTTTCATTTTCAACAATTTCATATTCTAATCTATGACCACCGTTTTGTGGTAGGAGATCATTACCAGCAGTAACATCATAGTAACCACCATTTGAACGAACACCATGGTCTATAACGTTAAATAAACCATAAACAATTGTGTTACTTGGCAATAAACCTTTATTTTGATCAATATCATCAGCAGTCCAGACATATCTCAATTTTTTGTTTTCAGGTAATAAAGGAATTTGAATGAAACCTTTTGGCAATTTGTTGATGTCTAAATTTTTCAATTCTGGTTCAAAATAAGTAAAACCACCAATTCTGTTATGATCACCTTGACTTTTGAAGTATGGACTTAAGAGGAATCTGTGGAACCATAAAGTAGGACCAAGGAAAAATCCTCTTTCTAAAGCTTTCAAAAAATCTTCATTAGTTTTGTATTTTTGTAAAATCGAGTTTGTAGTTTCGGTATCTAATCTTTGTTCATAAAAATCGTAAAGTGGGACAGTTTTGTTTGGATTCAGAACTTTTTGTGTTAATGAATTATGGAAGTTATCAGCATCTCCCAGCACTTTACTCTTGACACTTTGAATGAATGTTTTTGGAGCTTCATAGTAAGGATTAACTTCACGATATTCTCCATTGTAAACTGTATTTTTGATGTAATAACCAGCAGCTAAGGAAGGAACTGAGAGAAGTAAAGTGGCTTTAGTGAAACGACCCATAATTATCTTCGAATATTAACTTGTGGAGCTTTGAAATAGATATATAGTGACTTTGTTAGCAGTTGAATATGTAATTGAAAAAGAATGGGTGCACAAGATGCGATATGAATTATATCCCTTAAATTGATTGACATATAATATTAGGGTGGAAAATTCCTTATTTTCAAGACTTTATATTTATTCGCTAGAATCGCGAGACATCAAGTTTAAGCCAAATTTAGTGTCAAAACTAAGGTTTATGTAAATGGAGTACAAAAGGTCTCAAAATACACAAATTTGGTATCAAAAGAGCCGTAAAGAGAGCATGAAGTCAACACAATTATATTGGTAATCATAAGTGCCAATTCAAGACGAAAAAGCTAGAATGATTCATCGACATCACTTAATCCCGGCTAAAGCAAACATCGTAGCCTATTTTGCAATTTCAGAATCCACACCGGCTAATTTCCAACAACCTAATATATATTAAGATACACCTTAAATTAGCGCTTATATTTGAGCTCATAGCGGAAATTTGAGGAAGGTTTCAAAACCAGTAAGTTGTAACCAGATCTCAGCATCTGTCTGTATATATAGCCTAATTTGTATAAGTTTTAGATGTCAACGGCTTCGGTAAAGTGAGAACTCCATAGTTTAGTAACAATGTATACGTAACCATTTCCCATTTGAGATATTTTTCATCTACAATACAAAAACTGACTATGAAGTAGAAATTTTTGGCACATAATATTATAGTTGTTGAGTATAAAATCAATCAACTGTTTTTAATGTCATTATTAGCACAGGATTCCAAGTTTCCAGTTCATACTTTAAGAGGCCACACATCTTCAATAACAGCTTCCGAATTTGTCAGAGTACCCATTTCCACAAGAGCTAAAACTATAACATTAAAAGAACAACATAACAAAACAACTCTCAAACCATTTCTATTATCCGCTGATGATTCGGGGAAACTTATATTATGGGATCTTACGATCCTAAGGCCATTGAAAACTGTTCAAGGCCATAACACACAGGTGTTAACAATACGACAATTGGGTATAAAAGATAATGAAATCGACTCACGATATTTTGGATTGGTTTTAACCCATGGAAGAGATCATACAATCAAGTTCTGGAAAATATTTGATGAATCTGGTGTTATAAGTTTTGATTTAGTATATGAATTACCTGTGAATGCATTGAATTTCAGTAATGTTGATATTATAGATGATATAATTGTCACACCAAACACACAAAATTCAAATACTTTTGATATTTATGATATAAGCTTCCTATCTCATGAAAAAGTTGATGATTCAAGATTGAAAAGATTATTTGAAGCCGTTGATGTTTATAAAACAGCAGTAGAAAGGGATTATTCAAAATTTGAAGAATTTAATATCAAAAGAGATGAAATGGATGATGATGTTAATAGAACTGATAAATTTGGTATAATTATGAAATTATTATTTATTACAAAAGAATTGTTATTTATAGGATATGAGTCTGGTCATGTTGCTCAAATAAGGCTGAATCGTGATTCTAAAACTTTTGAAATTATTAACATTGAACACCAACATTATCCAAACCCAGTTTTATCATTAACATTTGATAAAATCCACAATGTCGTATTGAGTACTTCAATAGGCTCTAACATTGTTATTCATAGTCTTGAAAAAAAAGATGCAGTTGATGTTAAGCTTTCAAAATTTGGAAAAATTTCAGGAGTTGCAGTTGTACATGATAAATATATAATATCTTCATGGAATGGATATATTAGGTTTTATAAATTAGGTTCAGATCATACAAGTTTGGAATATTTGGCAAACTTTAAGAAACCAAAAGGATTATTAGCTGGTGATTTGAACATTATTGGGAATATTAATAATGATGCTGAAGCCATCGGAGAGAAAAGTACCACGATAAAACCTACCTCTCTTGAAGTTTATCAAGAAGTTGAAGTTGTTGATCCTTTGATAAAAAAGGGGATACATAGACGTGATTTAAAAGTTATTGAAACTTCATGTTTAGCAGTTGGATATGGAGATGGTACAATTACACTTTATAATGATTTATGAAATGAAAATGTTTTGATTAAAAAAGGGAAAGTTAGTTATCTCTATATAAAAGAATTAATAATGCATCTCTATTGAGCTTCTGTAGTTTTTTGATCGGATTTATCTTCTGATTTTACATCTTCTTCTTTTTGTTCTTCAACATCTTGTTTCTTTTCTTCTTCAGGTTCTTCTTTTATAGTTCCCACTATTTGTTCTGACTCTGTGTTAACTTCTTTCTCTTTTGAATTTGGGGTATCTAAAGTTTTTTTATCAGCATCACTATTATCCTTAGCCTTTTCAATATAAGAAGATTCAGGTTTATGTGCACTCAAATCATTATCAGACTCTATATAACTTAAATCTTGATCATCATCTGATTCATCATTTTCATCACTATGTGTTCCTTCTGAATTTTGATTTGCACCTGATTTTTTACCTCTTCTTCTTCTACGTCTTCTTCTTTTACGTTTTGGTTGTTCAACAACACCTTCTGTTGAAGTAGATGTAGGATCAATTGGACTTGGATTTGGAATAGAATTAACAGTGGAAATTGATTCACTTGTTGTTGTCATGGCAGTATCTGGACTTTTTGGAAATCCAGCACTATTCAAAGGGGTATCAAAATCGAATATTTTAGATTGTCTTTTGGTAGAGTTATTACTTCTTATACTTTTATCATCAAAGATTCTTGAAGAGCGTCTTGAATGTGATGTAGATCTTGTTGTTTGATTTCTATCATAATCACTTTCAAAATATCTTGATGAACGTCTAGAATCAGATGTTGGAATTCTTGAAGTATTTGAATTATTACGTTGATGTCCTTTAACACTTTTTGATCTGTTTAAAGTACCAGCATTTGGTGTTATTCTATCTTTCAATGGGATAGATTTATTCAATTCTTTATCCAATGATAAGACTCTTTCTTCCACACTCGAATTTCTTTCAGTATTTGTAGATGAATTTGAAGGTGATCTTGATGCTGTTTTTCTTTCATTTCTCTTTTTAATATTAATTTGTTGAGATGGAGTTTTTCTATGAGATGGAGGTCTATAAGGAGCTGGTTTCTGCTGTTGTGGTTGTTGCTGTTGATCCGTTTGTTCATTTTGTTCAGAAACTTCTTCATTTTCCACATTTTCTTTGAACGGATCTGTTCTTGTTTCATCACCAGCAAGATAATTATTCAGCAATTCCTCTTTATTTATTTGACAACTTATAGCCACTTCATGGAATAATTCTTTAGAAAGTTCAATCAA
Source organism: Hansenula ciferrii (assembly GCF_000313485.1). Lineage (NCBI taxonomy): Eukaryota > Fungi > Ascomycota > Saccharomycetes > Phaffomycetales > Wickerhamomycetaceae > Hansenula > Hansenula ciferrii. The sequence goes on from NW_011887701.1 coordinate 101,883, forward strand.
TTTAGAAACATCACGATTTTGTTTATTATTAGCGTTTGTAACTTTTTCAAGTTTTGATGCTAATTTTCTATCTCTATCTTGATATAATTGTTCTAATTCCGCACTTCTATTATTTACGGATTTTAAAGATCTACCAATTGTGGAGTCACTCTTTGTAATTAATGTGATGTTTTTACTGATATGCTCTTCCTTCTTAGCAATAAATTCACTTAATCTATCTTTTAAAGTTTTAATCTCTTTGTTATAATATTCTCTATATTCTTTTTGACTTGTTACTATGGTATCATAAGCAATTTTTAATCTTTCAAATTCAGCAACAGAAGTTGCTTCACTTTCTCTAATTTTTTCACATCTAACTTCTAATTGTTGAAATTTAAATTTTAAATCATCATTCGAGCCTGAAGTTTCATTTAATTGATTTTCAAGATCATTAATTCTTCTTTGTTTTCTTTGTAATAATGAATTAACAGTTTCATTTTCATGTTTAGAATTTGATAATTGTTCCATAATTTGATCTCTTCTTTTCTTTACTAAATCATGAGATTTTTTCAATTCATCATTATTTGATTTTAGTTTAATTCTTTCAGATTTCAATTCATCAATTTCCTTATGTAATGCTTCAATAACTCTTGTTGAAGATGTAGTAGTACCAGGTCTTCTAGGACTTGAAAATGCACTTAAATTGTTTGATTGTGATTTAATGTCAAGTTGTTGCTTTGATGGTGATATGTTGTTTGATTGTACCAGAGGGGTTCTTGTCTTTGAAGGAGTAGACTCGAAGCTATCTTGTCGTGTGAATTTTTGATCTTCCACAGCTGGGCTATTGAAATCTTGATCCATGATGGGGTGATTCTCTTTGTTTTCTTCAAGTATTGACATTTGATTCACCTCTTCAGCAGCACTATAGATGGTAGCGATGATTCAGTTTGAATTACCAGCTTTTTAATCCTTTCCAGCTCTTTACCAACGGAGATCAGTATAATATTAAAATCTGGGCTATAATATTGATCAATATATGGGCGCTTAAGACGAAAAGAACAGTGTTGAAAACCGGTAAGTTCAGAGATCTAATGAGTGACTTGTTTCTAGAGTTTCTAGGAGCCTTTTGTGTCTTGTAATGGTGTGGAATACCAATCGATTCTATCTCAAACCGTGGAAAAGTGGTGAAGAAATGTGAAGAATCACTTTTGCTATCAATTCTTTACCAAAATCTGAACAAGTCAGTACTTTTCTAAGAGTCGGAATTCTTATGATAAAATTTAAAAAAAAAATATCTTCTTTGTTTACATTCTTGAAATTGTTGCTGTGGTAACAAAACAGTATAATTGTTAATGCGAGAATGTTAACTATGGAAACTACGCTAAAAATGAGCGATAATCGGTATGTAACCTATTAAACTCACTGGGTATCTGGGAATGATGATATTTTGGTGAATCTAAGGCCATTTGGAATCGATCAGAGATTGGTGTTGAAACAGGTATTTAAAATGGGTCTTTTCGGTATTCCTGAGATACTCTTCTTCAATTTCTCCTTGAGTTAGAGGTCAAAGATTTGATTAAAGATGAAGTCACCTACAAAGTACGAAAAGAATATAAAGAACATAATTGGTAAATTTGATAAGATTAGTTCACCAAAGAAGAAACCATTAAGTTTTATTCAAGAGATTCTACCTAAAGATCAAGAGTCACATATATCTTCGAAAGATATTAAGCATGATCAATCAATACAGCAAGAGCAAGTACAATTATCCCAAGATCCAATATTGCAAAGCTCACCAAATGTGAAAGTCTTATCACAAGAACAATATGTTCAACAGATTGAATCTTATATCAAGTCAGGATATCTTGAATCTATAATTGATTCAGAGGAAAACAAGAATGATCTTGAACCAAAATTGATCGATTTCGATTCAGCTCCAAAAGATGAAGATTCAAATAGCAAACACGAGTCAATTAAGTATGATATCAAACCAGAAATGAAGGATAATGAAAATAAACTAGAAACAATTAACTTTCCTAAAGATCAAGATCAAACAATTGATGATCCAGAAGCAACCAAATCCGTTATATTCTCACAAATAGCTGAATCTAACCCAATTGTGCAATCTACCAATCTAGAAACAATAACGATAAATGATTATGAATTTGATGAAGAAGATCATTCACCAGATTATGTTTATCGACCACTTGCAGAACCACAAGAAGAATATGACGAAGCTTTTGGAAAATTCACATTTAAAGAACGCTATAAAAACATTCAAACTGATGATATCGAGCTACTAGAAGATGATGAAGAAGAGGAAAGCTCTTCATATAATGATTCACCAACTTCACATCAATCATTATTTGGCTCAACATTACAACAAGATCAAGATGAAGAAGATTCATTAATAAAAGATGCAATGCATCATGAAAGACCTTTTTTCAAATCAATAATTTATATTGATGTCTTTACAGGATATATTGGATTAGGATTATTTGTTTTAATGATAATTTTAAGATTTCTTTATATGTGGCAACAAAGAGAAGAAGTTTCATTTTTACGTTCTGAAGTTAAAGAATTATCTGGAGTGGTTAAAGCACTTGAAATGAAATTTTCAAAACTTGATGTTACAGCTTCAAGTATTAACATTCCAATAAATTTTGCTCAATGATGCATTGATGTTCATGTCAGTTTTCAATTCTAATGCATCTGTTTCTAATAAATGAATATACCAAATACCCTTTCTTATAATTAAATGGTTAGTTTAATAATTTTAATACACATATTGTACATGATTAACTAAACCCGACGTAAAGACATGAATTAATTAATTTATTATACAAACTTGAACTTATGTTTTTTTTTCTTTTTTAACAACGTTTTTTTATTTTATGAGTTTTAATTAAATTTAACCCATACCAAATTGTTTCATCATTTGCTGTACTTGAGGATTATTCATCATTTGACTCATATCTGGCATACCACCACCAGCACCACCCATCATCTTCATCATTTCATTCATATCTGGCATACCACCAGCTCCAGCACCTGGCATACCACCACCACCAAACATATTCATCATTTTATTCATCATACCTGGATTTTGTTGCAGACGTTGTTGAGCTTGTTGGATTTGTTGAGGTGTTGGTTTAAAACCTGGTGGCATACCTGGAAAACCGCCTGGTCCAGCACCACCAGCTTTTTGATCCATCATACCTTTTGTTCTTTGTGCCATTGTTGCCATCATTCTTTGTTGCATTAAAATCATTTCAACTTCTGTTGCAGAAGTACCTGAACCTTGAGCAACTCTAATAATTCTTGTTGGTTCATTAATGAAAATTTGTCCATCACTATCTAATTCTTTTTTAGTCATTGAATCCATTATATAAACCATTCTTTTCATTTTATTTGAAGCTTCATCTTCACCAACTTGTCCCAGCATTTGACCCATACCTGGAATCATATTTGCAATTTGTGACAGAGGACCCATTTTCATTATATTTTGCATTTGTTTTTGGAAATCATTTAATGTAAATTTACCTTCTTGTAAATTTTTCATAGTATCTTTATTATCTAAATCTAAAGATTGAACATGTTCCATTAAACCTTGAATATCTCCAATACCTAATAATTTAGAAATAAAAGATCTTGGTGAAAAAGTTTCAAAATCTTGAACATGTTCACCTGTACCAATGAAAACAATTGGAGTATTTGTTGCAGCAACTGCAGATATAGCACCACCACCTTTTGCATGACCATCTAATTTAGTTAATATTATAGAACCGAAATTTGAAGATTCTTTAAAAGCTTTTGATTGAGATTCTGCAGCTTGACCAATTGAAGCATCAAGAACCATAATTGTTTGATTTGGTTCAACAGCTTCACCAATTTCAATCATTTCTTGAAATAAATCTTCTTCTTGTCTATGTCTACCTGAAGTATCCACTATAATGATATCGAATTTTTCCTTTTTAAATTTATCAACACCATCTTTTGAAACTTTAACAGGATTTGTTTCAGTATAAGAACCATAAAATGGAATTCTTGCCTTTGTTGCATTTTGTTTTAATTGATCAAAAGCACCAGCTCTAAAAGTATCAGCACAAACTAAACCAACTTTAAAACCTCTTCTTTGATAATAAACAGCTAATTTAGTACATGATGTAGTTTTACCAGCACCTTGTAAACCAACAAACATTATAACATTACTTTTACCCTTTTTAGGTTTATAAGGTTCAGTTTCAGTATCAACTAAACGACATAATTCATCAAAAACAACTTTTTGAATCAATTTTTTCTTATTAATACCTGGTTTTTCACCTTCAGCATTTAATTTATGTTTAATATCTTTTCTTAATTTAACAACTAATTTAACATTAACATCTGATTCTAATAATGCATTACAAATTTCTTTCAACATTAAATCAATAGCATCATCATTGACTTCATTGGACTTGATAGCCCCTGAGACGGCGGTATTGATCCTGCGTCCTAAATCAACCAACACCATATTCACTGATTATAATTATAGTATTCTGATCTTTGGAGATGGTTGAGATGACTCTTGATGATATTAATACCCATCTCTGAATTGTTCAACGTCGTATTTTTATTCTCAGCGTTCAAAAACATGCGCGAAAACATTTCGCGAATTTCTAATCAATTATACTCGTTTACATATATAAGTTAAATTTAATACTAAGAAAGTCACAAGATCTGATAAAATCAATTGAAGAAATTGGTTTCAATTTGTTATTTATTATGGATTTTTTCAATGTTAAGACAGATTCAGAAATCATACCAGCAACTCCCGAACTTTTCGCTATAGTTGATCCTAATTTAAGTCATAATGAAACAGATTCACAAAATCAAATATTAATGTTTTGGTATAATTCTACAATTGATGATAATGAAAAACTACGAAAGATTGGGATAATTCAAGGCATTAATGAGTTTACTAAAAGTTTTACTACAAATGATGAGCAACAAGAACAAGGACAACAGGAAAAAGTACGATATATTGAATTGGATAATCAATTAATTTTATTTGATATATGGGAAGATAAATATCAGGTTATTTTAAGTATAAATTTAACCAAGATTAAAGATGAAAATGCAGTGGAATTTATACAAAATGATATATCACCAATAACATTCTTGAAAAAACTAATTAATCAAGGTTATAATGAATTTAAATTACATAATGGTACTATAACTAAAATTTCTCAAACATTAAATTCCAATGATTTTAAAGAATTTTTAAATAATTGGTGGATAATATGGTTAAAAAATTTACAATTAGAAATAATAGAGAATGGGGTAATGAAATTATACAATGGATTCAAAAAATCTTCATCATATCAATCAATTACTACAGATTTATCAAATTTATTTATATTCAATACAAACAAGACAAATTTTGAAAATTATGGATTAATTTATACCAATAATAAATTATCATCACAATCACAAATATCATTACTTAATTGGATCGAAGAATTAGATAATTATGAATTATTAAATACCCAGGGGCTTATATTATCACAAGTTTTAAAAACTCCAATATTAACATCTGGTCAATCAAATGGTTCAACTCAAGAAATTGTTTATGATCCTTTTAAATTAGTTCTCAATACTTTAAGTGAAGTATCTAAAATTAGTGGTGTTACCGCTGGTGTTAATGCAAGTGTTAATGGGATAAGTTCTGGGATTAATACAATAAATGGTTATTTACCAAATGTATCAAGATTACCTGAATGGATGGGTGGTGGTGGCGGGAATGGTGGTGATGTGAATGTTGAAGAAGAAGCTAGAAGACAAGGGTATGAACCTATTGAAAATGCTGAAGAACATGAAAAATATTTAATTGGGAAGATTGATGGGAATATTATTAAAAAGGAAGTTTGGTTAGATAATGATGATGATTATGAATTAAAGAAGTATAATGTTGTTGTTTATCAAAAAGATGATTTATTATATTTATATGTATTGGATGATTTTAATGGAGATTTAGATGATGGTAGATATTATGATGAATTAAAACAAAAATTTAATGAAATTTCAACACAATTATCAATAAAAATAAGTGAAAATAAAGGTTTTTATTTTTTGATATATGATCAATTTCATAAATCAATTGAATCAAATTTACCAAATATTCCAACATTTGATAATGAAGAAGTTAATGATTTAAAATATTTTCATGATTTAACCAGTTCAAAAACTCAATCACAATATTTACATAGAGAATTAATTAAAATCTTAGGTACAATCACCCCAGATCAAATTGAAACATTAAAAAGAACCAAAAATGGTTGGTGGATATTAAGATTATTACACCAAGGTAAAGAAATATTAATAATCAAGAAATGGTCATATTCAAATGGCGTTTCAAATAAAACAAATTCAGTTGATCCAATACGTGAACGAATTTTCCAAAATTCAACAAGTCTTATTGGTAGTATTGGTAAAGATGCAAAAATATGGTTAGATGATTATTTAACAAAGAATAAAATATAAATTATTATTTATTATTACCCATTTTATATACCTTCTTCCCTCATTGTAATCACGATAAACAATTAAATCAACATAAAACCGACAACTTTTCTTCTATATAGAACCCATATGCAAAACACCAAAACAAATACACATCATCAAACTAGTAACCGCCCTATGAATTACCTTCCTATCAAATAATCAAAAATTAACCGCCAGAGGCAAACATTTAATCTTCTTTATTTGAATCAATAATATTAATTAAATTAGTTATAATTTCATCATTTTGTAAAAATAAACCATCTTCATTATAAATTAAATCATTTTTAAAATTATCATCTAATGTAAAATTTGAAATATCATTAACATAATAATCAATTTTTTTACCAGTTTCTAAACGAATATGATTAATTATACTTGGTGGTACGATTGGTAATTTTTTAGAATGATTTGATGATTGATTGTTTAAGAATGATTTTGTTAATTCATCATGATGTTGATGTTGATGTTGATGTTGGTGGTGTTGATGGTGTTGGTGTTGATGATGTTGGCGGTTATTATCATTTATTGAAAATAATGAATTATAAGAATCAGATTTTTGATTTTTTTTCAAATAACTATCTAAACGTTCATTTTGATGTGTATAATTATTTTGTGAATCAAAACTATTTGCAATATTTATCTTTGGTTGTTGAACTTGTTGTTGTTGTAATTTTTGTCTCTTTATTGGATGAATATTTATATCTTGTTTAAATAAATTTTCAATTTCTTTTATAGATTTATCAAATATTTCAAATTCATATCGTTGTCTCTTTGAATAAGATGCTTGATTGGGTATTGTATTAATAACAGTTGACATGTTTAATGAATGAAAGTGTAGCTCAGTATGAGTTTTCAGTAATCAAGATTTCAAATTCTTTTTATATAATATCAAAATTTGATACAATTCCACCACGAGATTATCCTATCAAAGACTCCTCACTAGATTGACAGTAAAAAAAAATGCAAAATAGAAAGTCAAAACTTAAGTTTATTGTGTATAAATTGGAGAAGCAAAGCGCAACTGAGGTTTTAAATAATATATAGTGAACTGGTGATGAAGATGGAGTCCTATAATTTAAAGTCGGATAAGTGTACTGTATGTCGTGGTGTTATTTGTGTATTGTGGTGTAATTTGTATGGGTTTATGGGATCATGGCGTTGTAGGATCCGTAAGTGGCACCAAAAGGTATCTTTTGCCCATGAAGAGAAAAGTGAGCGCGCGTGGACTCCCACTAAGCAGACCAAGCTTACCACCCAGATACCCAGATACTACCCGAGAAAAGACCTAAGACTCTGTGGAGATAGAGATAGTTCAAGAGATTATCAAGAGGAGAATAGAATAGGAGTATGACAGTATGACATTCTAGTATCAGTTTCTATAACTAATATGATCACAGGTGTACTTTTGTATTTTGTATCGTTAATAAATGATCCGATGATTTTTACAAAGAAAATTACTCCGAATCGCAATTTAAATTTTTCAGTTTTGGAGTAATCATTGGAGAATATTACCGCCCCTCAATACAAACCATGATGAGATGATTGAATGATATTAGACAATCTGAATGATTTCATGTCATGGAATGTTCTTTATGGCTAATGGGTAGTGGAAATGTAACTGTGTATCTTTGTTATCTCCACATATTTTATATACCCTGTGAGTCTTGCGGTCTTGCGGTCTTGCGCTTTCTTATCTATTGAAAAATTAATGATATGATGAAACTTGGTGATGTGAAATCGTAAACATAAGATTACAATATTACTAGGTTTATCAACAAAGCTGGGTTATCATAGGTTATCTTCCTCGGTACATACTACATGCTTCAAACAACCTATCTAAACTTTAACAATTGCTTTTAATATTCCCCGTTGGACCAGTTCAGATAGCTTTATAGTATAGAAATTTAGCTATCAATGCACAAGTACTTAACTTATTGACGTGTGTTTATTTATACCATTTGACATGTTTTTAGATAGATTAGACACCTATTAATTCATTATTGGAGTACTATTGGTCTTGGAGTACATATATCGTTATCTTAGCAACTTTATTTTAATCATAGTAGACCCATATAGACCCCATATCGATCAAATAAATTGCTCAAAGATTTAAAGATTAAAGATATACATCAAGATTACACATCTGTCAAAATGCATTACAGCCTGTCATAAGTATTTGTTATCTTTTAAAGTTTTTGATAACGTCATTAAAATTCAACATATATATACACCACACCCATAAACAGTTGATCTTTCTTAATCTTAAGTCACTGGATTCTTTATCAAAAAATCTATATGATTATCAATAAATTTACAAATTGATTCTTTATCAACATTTTCAAAATATTTTAAATTAATTTTTAAATCACAAAGTAATGATTTCATTCTCTTGTATTGAACTAATTCAAAATCAAATGGTTCAACTAAAAATTTTGAAATATCTGAATATAATCTAATTTCTTCACCTTTTGAATTTTTTAATTTATTTTCTTTCCATAATAAATATGGATTAAATTTTGGGAAATTTGCATGAACAGTAAAAACAGAAGCTAATCTTGTATCAAAATTTTCTTCAAATCCTTTAAAATTTTCATTTTTAGAATTTAATAATAAACGTTCATATTGTTCATAATCTTCAATTGGTGATCTTTGTCCCATTGAAACACCTTGAAAATTCCCATCATCAAACCAACCAAATGATTGAATTTCTGATTTAACTTGATAAAATTTTTCATTTGATTTAATTGCTGCTGCAATAAATGTATCTTTATCACCTTCACCACTTTGTCCTTGTGAAAGTAATTTATAAAAAAAATTTGGTCCATAAAGATTATAAAAAAATGATAATAATATAGTTTTTAAATGATCAGATTTTCTAATCATTAATTGTCCTGATTCTGATGATAAATCTGGTATTGAACCTTCTAAATCATGTAATGGAACCTGGTCTAATTGATTTTCTGGAATAATTTTAGATTCTAACATTGGCCATTTCCCCATTCTAACTCTTTTATTTGTAATATTAATATTTGCAATATCATAAAATAATGGTGATGTTGTTCTTAACCAATAATCTGGCCATAATACCATACCATGATTTATAAATGGTTTTGAATAAAATAATTTATCAGGATTACTAACTAATATATTATCACTATCCATAAATAATATACTATCAAATGATGATGCAATTAATGCTAATGATTTATATTGATATCCTGAAAATTTCATTGTTGACATAACTTCTTCACCAAATACATTATCTAATAATATACATTTCCCATTTAATGAAGGTAATATAATTTCACATAATTCTTGTTCATATTCTTCAATAGTTGGTATAATTAATTCTATTGGTAATTTTGAACCAAATGATCTCAATGATTTTATTGATAATAATGATAACCATGAAAATTGAGCACCTCCAATCATAACTATACCTTCACCTTTATAAAGATCTTTGGGGAATTTATATGGTAATTCATTGAAAACTTCTTGATGAATTTTTTGTAAATTTTCAATTTGAATTGGATCTAATTTTAAAAATTCTGATAATTTTTTTTTACTCCAAATTAATTCAGAATCACGAGAATCTGCTTTACCAATAAGATCTAAAGCAGGAATTTTAAATTTTTGTTCATTAAGAATTTTAAACATTTTTGAATAAAAATTTTGTGATTTTTTATTTCTCTTGGAATCTTTAATATGACTTTGTAATTCTTTATTTAATAAATCATCACCAAGATCTATTTTAGATTGTGATATATGTCTTAATAATGAATTATTATCATTTTCATTAAAATATGAAAAAATATTTTGACGAATACTATTTATCTTAGAATTTGTTGATTCTTTTGATGATGATGATGATACTGAAACTAATGAATATATGACGAAAAGAATGATTGAAGACAGGATCAAAAGCCTTCTTAGCCTTGGTGTTATCATCTTGATCTATAATATAACCTATCACTGATGATCTAGATCAATAACAATAAGTAAACAACACAACCCAAATCTATGGTATTGTTTTTTTAAAAACAACACATTGGACACGAAATTTATGGGAATGCTTTTGGTAAGAGACACAGTGCAGACGACCCTCAAATTTTATTTTTCGCGATCATAATTTGCGTTTTCATTTCAACTACGAGTATTAAAGATTTTAGGAGAAAAGAATTCACATAAATTGAAAGTCTTATATATAAAAGTTTCTAAAAAACAATTGTTAGTTGATTTGTTTCACGGTGAAAATATATTCCAGATTGATTATTCATATATCAGAGTCATTAAATCAGTATTTTTGTTTGTTAATCAATGATGGGCAGAAACCCCATCTCGTACAGTGTGAATATAAAAAAATCATCACAATATGAACAAAATCAATCATTTGGTGTTATCAAGTACTTACCAATAATGTATGAATGATAAAATAATTATGTTATCCAAGAATTATTGTAAAAAATCTCTATTGAAATCTTGTTAGATTTAAATCCAAATAAAACATTTCTGATTAAAAAGTTAAAAGTCAGCGAAACGACCTTTCATCAATTTCAACCCACCAGCACCCTAATTTGTACACGAAGAATGCGGCTACCAGTAAACTGGTGATGAGTCAAACACATATGTCCGCCCGGTCGATAATATATCCTCATTCAAAAAACCAATTTTTTTAATCATTTCCAAAAAATCATTGAATTTGAAACATACTCTTTTGAAAATTTGTTAGTCTATTAATCCTAATAAAATCAAATCTATTAACTGAATCCAATGTAAAAAAAGGCTCATACAAGGCTGAAACTTAACGATAATGCAGTTGTCGACAAATGGTTATTCAGTCGGAACAATTGGTAAAATGCAAATAATCACCGCCGGTTTTTTTTTGGAATTCAATAATGAACAATATAATCTTAATTCACATACTTATTACTTTCAAAAATGAAAACACCCTAGTAAACCTTTAATCTTTTGAATTCATGATACATCATGAAGACAATTGATTTTTGGTTATTCTTCATAGTTGTAAAAGAGTGTTAAAAGGAAAAAGTTTTTTTTTGTTTTTCATTTCCATTGTCGAATTGATGATTTTGAAGATTCTCTTAATTCCGGGTTACAATTAAACTCGCGCAGTACCGGTAAAGGACACATACGAATTAGGGCATACCTATAAACTTTTAAATTTAACATACAATTTTCTATTTCTATACTCTATTGTATGTAAGGTTGATGATAATGATGATGTTCATGACTTCAGAGTTCATCATCATAATAAGCACTTATATCTTCAAATTCAAGATCATCAGAAGTGGGTGATACTTCTTCTTTCTTAGTTTCAAAACTATGATCTTTACCAAAATGAAGATTTGTTGCATCAACTGCAAATCCAAATGATTCAATATCTTTAATCATTTGTATAACATTAAAAGTATGTGGAACACACATTGATACTGAATTCCCTAATACAACAATGTTTTTATTCTTTGGTTCAACTTCAACACCTTGATTAAGCATACAATAAACACCTAAAAATGTTGACATTATTGAAATTACTAATAATGTAAATTCTGATCCAAATGCTGCACCATGTGATTTCCTTATAAGTTGACCTTTTGGTGATACTATAAAAGTATTTATGAAGAAATCTTCTAATGCTTTAAATAATCTATGGTTTGATGAATCAGATTCTTTACGTCCTTTATGATTATTATTAATGATATCTTTATTGAAAATCCAACGATGAATAATCTTGAATGTATTTCTCAAAAAATATGGTGGGATATTTTGATGTATGTTTAATATTTCAAATTCACAATAACGGAAGTTACCATAACTATTTAATTTATTATAATAGTTTTCATATGGTAATTTAAATGGTGATTTTGACCAATTATTAGGATCAACAATCTCATTATAAATTGGAGTGGTGAACATTCGTTCAAAAACTGTAGTTATAGCAGGATAACACCAAGAGCCCATGTATTTTTCATTATAGAAATCACCATTCGATTCAAGCCTCTCCTCTTGATCCACATTTGTGCTATGGGTTTCCATTTCAGTTTTCCTAAGCTTTTTCGCTTCCTTTCTTTCTCTTCGTATTGAACTATTAGATTGATCTTCAGTATCATGTTTAATATTTGAATCATCCAAAATGTATTTTTTACCAAAACAAACAGGTGCTAACGCTTTAGCACCCATTTTGTGAACATCTCTATATGTGTTCAGTGATAGCTCAGAAATCCAATCCAGACAGTCAGCTTTTACACTAGCAAATCTCAAAAATGGTAGGCCAGGTGAAGCTGTAAGCTCAAAAACAGTATAATCTTTACCATGTGCTTCTGCGATTGATAAGATTTGATCACAATCACCATCGAATACACTAAATAAATCTTCAACAATATTAAATGTGCTTTTAAATAATGGATCAAAGTCGAATTTGGGATAATTATCAAACGTTGCTATATGAGGATTGAAGAACTCTTGAACTTTATTTACTTTAAAATAATCACATTCAATCATTGGTATTGGTGAATGTTGATAAGGTAATGTCTTTGGATTTCTGAATGGCCTGAAGTATCCTAAAGTTGATAAATGAAGACCATTAAAAACATCATATGAGCGCATGTAAGTTGCATCGTAAAGATGATTTAATAATCCAAATTCTCTAGAATTTTTGTACCATTGATCCCAACGATCCGAAGTCATCAAATGATCTTTGATTATTTTTGATGAATGGAACCCGATAAGATCTTTTTCATTGGATTTTCTAGAATTAAACCAATTGATATATTCGATTTCAATCTTTTTAAAGAAATCAAGCTGTTCTCTAGTATACTGATCCCTTTTAAACCGCAGTGGTTGTCTAATCCCCCTTTTTCTTCTTCTTGTTTTTGGTGGGGAGATTTCTCTATTTAAAGAAGGAACATTGATTTGGTTTGACCTATTCACTGAATCACTTTCAGCTTTATTATCATCCTCCACATTATTAGAACCCCGATTGACCTCATTATTAACAAAATTTGAGTTATCATTAGGTCTGATAATTTGACTTGGCCTTTTCACTGATTCATGCTCAGATTTATTTCCATCTTCCACATAATTAAGAGCCTGGCGAGCTTCAATATTAATCAGCTTTGAATACTCATTAGGTTGACTATAATGGCGCTGATATGAAATTCTTTTTGCATTCTCTTGAGAGGTCAGAAACGGCCGCTGTGATGAAGCTTGATGTATTTGAGGCGATGGCCTTTGATATAATGTTTGATGTCTTTCACCATTATGAGAGATACGACCACCAGCTAGAAAAGAGACACAAGCAATCAGCAGAGTACCAGCCAAAGTAGCACCAATCACAACGTCCATCTTAAAAACCGCCCAACTTGATTAAAATCTTAGGTTTCTTGTAATATAGGGGTATATCTCTATAGTAGCCAGCTTCTTCCTCCTAGCTTCACCAAGCCAATTCCTCTAACCAGGTTCTTTACCCACCGATTATAGCTTTCTTTTGAAAAAGTGTTTGCTTGTTTGTTGATCAAAAGGGCCCCTATTGTTTAAGATGTTTGAGATCTATCACATTCCGCCAAAGTTTAAGTAAGCTAATAGTAGATTGAATTCGCGGAATTTTATCCTTACAAATCGCGAAAATTTTGACACATATTTTCAATTTTTTTATTTAGGGGCGGGCCTGGGCCTAATGAAAAAGCTTCTTGAATATGAATATATGAAACATGTGTAAATTTGATTAGATGAAAGGCGTTGGGAATATGACTACACTGACAAGTAGTATAGCTATAATAGATTCACATCCCAATTTCCAGCATAACAAAGTTAGTATGACTACAAACCATTTCAAGGAGATAGTTGTGCAGTATCACCCTTGTATATGACTTGAAACAAGCGTGTTGGACCGAGGTGGTATATTTGAACGTCCATTTATTGATAATTATATCATGGTTATAGTGTATTTTATATTAGACAAAGCTATATGGGGCTTACAAGATCTCAATATCCCCAGGCGCTTGTAATCTCATCCCCTATTTCATATGAAATTCATGAATATATACCCGGGGTTGTAAACCACGTCGAAGAGCTTATATCGATTGAGAAGTCAGCAGTTTAATATCGTATTTCACTAATTTGCAATAGATATAAGCCAGTTGAGTGTAAGTTAAGTATGGCGTTGACCCTTCCTTCCAAGTTCCCTGTCATTAATGAAAACGTTGCAAATCAATTAATCTAAACATGTTTCTTTGAAGAAGCAATGAATTTAGACAAGGGTATATACAGGTGTCAATTTTTGAGCTAACTTTCATATGGGCTTGTATCTAGTTTTAGTTAGATGCACCTCGTAATAAGTTATAGGGAACATCATGTTGAAAGTACTTGAAACTTTATCATGGAGGCTGCATTAAGTACTAAGCAGCTTACAGATTCTTCATATGATTCATATTATCCTTATCACTAAGATGTCAACCTTATCAAATTGAATATCAAAGTTAGCTTAACTTATGAAATAGACATAGTACGTTTGTATAAGGTTATAAAATATAGCTAATATTTATGCATACTGATGTTACTGTCACACCCAAACTTTAAATGGGCTTGTAATTTGTAATATCGAAAGTATAGTATATCATCTCGAATTTAAGTTTGTAATAGAGCTTAACACGTCGGGGAATTGTTATACTCATGAGCTATAGGTATCAAGTGCTAAATCACAATGTGAAATTCTGAATATGCTGGTAGTATATAATGTAATTGACCTCTGACATGTGTATAGATCTCGCTCATTTCCAAATAAGTCATGAAGCTCGATATGACTAGATTGATTACTCCATGTGTCTTCCAATCCACCATGTGTAAAGTAATTAGTACATGTGACTCGTGAGTACCTATCGTGATTAGTGACGCAGCATGCTTAATAAGTGTGATAAAACTATAGCATTAAGCTGTTCGAAGACTTAAAACCGGGGTTCATCTCAATATTATCAAAGCATGTCTTATCAAACTGATATCCTTTTAATCCAACATACATAGACCAGCCGAATAAATTATACACATACACATGTGTTTGTAACGTCACTTTAAAGCCAGATAATATTAAGAGATCTAGAGCTAGCAAGTAAGCTAGTCTAGATAATATTCCTGGATCAATATACGATAAAGCATATAGTGCTAGAGCGATCATATAGGAAAATCATTATCCTATAGAGCAATCAAGAAGAGATCATGAGATGGTTAGGGATCATATATGGTTTACTCTAGGTCATAAATGGCTTCGTATTCACAGCAGCTGTCAAATATTGGTCTCCATATTATAATCCTGGATAACGCCTCAATATTTTATACTTCTTGCGAAATTCTGGGGTTGAAACAGCATTCCCTATACCTCCAGATACTCGAATGAGTTGAATTGATACACATATGCTTTTGATTTCAAAAC
Organism: Hansenula ciferrii; assembly: GCF_000313485.1. Lineage (NCBI taxonomy): Eukaryota > Fungi > Ascomycota > Saccharomycetes > Phaffomycetales > Wickerhamomycetaceae > Hansenula > Hansenula ciferrii. The sequence continues at coordinate 117,844 of NW_011887701.1, forward strand.
TTTCTTTATCGCCGATCTCTTAAGTTTTAACTGTAGTTACACAGAGTTTGTCGATCCCTGGCAGAAATTGGATCTGAAAAATTTATGGGAGTTAAAATCTCTGGCTGGAAGTTTGCCTGATGATGAGCAAAACTATTAGTGCTCGTACTCAATCAACGTAAGGTTTAATCATTAAAGAATCTCATTTATACATTCGAAAGTATAATTTAATCACTTCACTAAACTTTCCAATTTCATCTCAAGATGTTTCACAGATTCATGGATTCAAGGCCTAGCTGGTTCTGAAGTTAATTCATTTCAATTTTCAAACATGTATCCAGGGAATTGAGATTCACAACTGGTCCTACGCTAGAAGGGTACCGCACTAAACGAACGTAAACTACGTTCAATTCTCTGTTCGTTTTTTGATTGTTACTATAGTTAAAGTAATTCGCTTTATTATGATGTCCTATTCTGCGATTGCCGTACAGCTTGTGTTATTATTTCCTCTGAAAGTGATTGGTTCCTCTGTATATGCCCTTTCTTTATTTTGGCTCTGATGAAAAATTTTGTATGTACTTTATGCCGCTTTCAGATAATTTCTGTACGAAACTTTTTATCCGTAGGCAGAAGAGTTAGACAGAGAGGTCTGTTTAGCTATTGAACACTCTGCCTAAAGGTGTCTATCCCTGCCTATCCCCCTCTAATACGTGAGCCCAGCGCTAGGCTGGTGATGAAGAAAAGATTGGCGGGGCTGCTAGAGTAATCTCTTCCCGTTATGCATAATTATGTGAGTTTTGCAGGTTAAGAAAAAAAAAAATTTTTTTTTTGCCCTTCGTTACCAAAAACAAACAAAAAGAAACTTTGAAATAAAAATTTGTACATAATCCTCTATAATTTTGGGTAAATCCCATAGTAAAATCTTTATATATATAGGAGTTTGATAATTTTATACTCCCTATATATAGATAATTGATTCCCCTTGAATTTAAAGAAACTTGTTCCTGAACTTTTTGAATTTCTTCATTCATTGAATCAAAAGTGGTTTGAATCTATCAATTGATCAATCACAACTTGCTCATTCAATTCTATCACATATTCTTATAGACAGTTTACTTTAATAGAATATTTCTTTTTCTTATATTTTTCATATACATATAAAGATCTAAATTCTATTTAAAAAACTGTTCTCAGTGGAAATCTTAACATACCAAAGTACCCATATTCAAACATATTAAAGAGCAACATATACCATGGTTTTCCAAACTCGTAAGTCTAATCGTTTTCGCAATTTAAGTTCTAAAGCTAAACAATTACAAGAACAACAACAATCACAAGTTATCAAGAAACCAATTTTGAGATCTATCACAACTATTGATGATGATGAAAGTACTTATAATAATATAAGTTTCAAAAAAAGAAAGACTTCACCAAGTCCAACCACTAACGTTTCAAATTTTGATGTTTCAGATTATAATAATGATATTGATGATGATGATAATATTGAAAATGAATTGCAGGAAAATTCAGATGATGAAAATATTTTCAATTCAGAAAATGATGATGATTATTATAGTGCACTTTCAGATTATGAATCTGATTCAAAACCAAAATTTCAAACAAGAAAAGCTTCAATTAGTTTGTCAGCTAAATTAAACAATTCAAATAATCATAATGATTTACATGATCAATTAAGAATTTCACAAAATAGAATGATGGGGTTTGAAGATGCATTATTTGATGAAGAAGAATCAGAATCATCAGATTCAACTTCAACTCCAACTTCAACACATTTCAATTTTGGTTCAAATGATGAATTAAAATCATTAGAAGAAAATTTCCAAAAAATCATTAATGAAAACATCAGAGCTAATCAACAAACTAAACAAGAATTCAAAACACCAATTGAAGTTATTAATGATGAATCTACACAAGATATCAAATCTCATGTTAAATTTGATGAATTTGTTAATTATACTGAAGATGAAGAATCTGATTTGGATTCAAGTGAAGGTGAATCATCATCCGAACAACAACAACAACAACAAAGAAAACAACCATCCATTTTACACTATAGACATGATGAAAAGCATAATTTAGCTTTCCCAGATGTTTCAACATTCCCAGTTAGATTTGATCCAATGATGAAGAAGAAGAATACAAAGAATGTTAGAGCATTAAACAGAAGAGCCATTCTATCTGGTAAGGCAAGTGAAATGGTTGGTACTGGTATCACTGCTGGTGATTTTGGTTTATTTTAAGGAGTTATACATACATTCGTTAAGTTTTCGTTATACTTTATTTCTGCATTACATACATTAAAGGTTGACAATTATCAAGTTTGGGTCAACTGTTCATTTCTAGATTTTCAATATAGCTGAATTATCTAAAGTTTTAACTACATTTTTTTTATACCACATGATTTTATAAAGTTAAAGGGATTGTTTTTTTTTTTCATTTCAACTTGATTTCAATTTGTTTTAGGGATATATTATCAACAAATTTATGTATATAGACACACATTATAGGAGTACTATTCATACTGTTTAAATTGTTTCACACTTGATTTTAATACAAAATTTATATGTTATACTTGAACCAATTGTAATATGTTCATTTCTATAGAATCAACTTAACCATCATTCGTAAGTTAATTTCGTATACCCTCAAAAATAACAGCCAATGTTAAAATGGGTATTAATTGATAAGCAGAGTAGGCTATTTATATTCCGACCAGATGCACGTGATACCAATTTGCCCTCGTATATCCTCTTACGGAATCTTTATTTTGCACTTCTCCAGAAATGTGAAAATTTCGCATATGATCAGAAAAGCGCCAAAATTTTCCATACAACCAATTAATTTTTTTAAAGTATTGTTGATTAACGGCCGGTCATCAATTTAAATTTTTTTGACGTTAATAATAATACCTTGGAACATTTTTCTGTCTTAAAAATTATGTTTTTGGGTACTAAACTTTTGAGTTAACGTTATCCAAACAATCAACAACGGGTTGTTCATCAAGGAATATTTGTGGAGTTATTGTTCTTTCTTTATATATTTCAAAAGCGGTGTCAATTTTTCTCCATACTTACCACGGCTTGATTTTTTTGCGAGAGAGTCACTTTTATCTGCATTTAAAACAGGGTTCAACTTTCAACATTAATACTGAAAGTACAAGAATCATTCATATTCAAGGTTTGACAACTATCAAAAGATGACTTCAAAAGTTGTACAAGCGCTGAAGGATACCTTTTTACCCATCCCACCTGCTAAAGTAAGGTCAGCAACAGAGCAACATGATTATGAACTATCAAGAGTTGAAGGATTAAACAATGGATCAACAAAATTCAACATTTCAAATGATGTTGAAGATATAACAAAGAATGAATTCATCACTGATAATACTTCATTAAGTGATGCATCTACAGTTGTGGCACAAACTCAGAGAAGACTGAAAAATAGACATGTTCAATTAATTGGTATATCTGGTGTTATTGGTACTGCACTTTTCGTTTCCATCGGTGGTGGTCTTTATAAAGCAGGTCCAGCTTTCTTATTACTAGGTTTTGCAGCTTGGTGTATTCCAATCTTATGTATAACAGTTTCAACAGCTGAAATGGTTTGTTATTTACCTATAAATTCTCCATTTATTAGAATGGCTGGAAGATGTACAGATGATGCATTTGAATTTATGGCAGGTTGGAATTTTTGGTTTTTAGAATGTGTTCAAATTCCATTTGAGATTGTTAGTGTTAATACAGTTATTCATTATTGGAGAGATGATTATTCACCAGTTATTACATTAGTTATTCAAGTTTTTCTATATTTTTTAATTTCTATATTTGCTGTTAAAGTTTATGGTGAAGTAGAATTTTGGTTAGCTATTGGGAAAGTTATCTTAGCCGTGGGGTTAATGTTTTTCACATTTATAACAATGGTTGGTGGTAATCCAAATAAAGATTCTTTTGGATTTCGTTATTGGAGAGAACCTGGTGCTTTTAAACCATATTTAAGCACTGGACATATAGGTTATTTTCAAGCTTTTGTTGCAATATTATCACAAGCAAGTTTCACTATCGCAGGTCCTGATTATCTTTCCATGGTTGCTGGTGAAACTATATTACCGAGATCAAAAACATTACCAAGAGCTTTTAAACAAGTTTTCTATAGATTAACATTTTTATTTCTTGGCGGTTGTTTATGTGTTGGAATCTTGGTTGCATATGATGATCCTGCATTATCATCAGCTATTAATAATAGTAGACCAGGTGCAGCTGCTTCACCATATGTTGTTGCAATGAATAATTTGGGGATCAAAATATTACCACATATTGTTAATGGTACTTTAGTTATTGCAGCTTTCAGTGCAGGTAATGCATATACCTATTGTTCATCAAGATCATTATATGGGTTAGCATTAGATGGTAAAGCACCAAAAATTTTCACATATTGTAATAAGGCAGGTGTTCCAATCATTTCAGTTTTTGTTTGTTTATTATGGTCATTATTATCATTTTTACAATTGAATAATAATTCAGCTGTTGTTTTGAATTGGATTATTAATTTGATTACTGCATCACAATTGATTAATTTTTCAGTTATGTGTTTTACTTATTTATTCTTTTATAAGGCTGTTAAAGCTCAAGGTATTGATCGTGATTCATTTACTTTCAAAAGTTGGTTTCAACCATGGACTGCTATATTTGGACTTGTATCAGCATTCACAATGATTTGGGTTGGTGGTTATACTGTTTTTTTGAAAGGTAATTGGGATTATGAACAATTTTTATTTAGTTATTTAGCATTCTTTATTGATGTTGGATTATATATTTTTTGGAAAGTTTTGAAAAGACCAAGTTGGAAAAAATCTAAAGATGTTGATTTAGTTAGTGGGTTAAAAGAAATTGAAGATCATGAACGTGAATATTATGAAATGTTGGAGAATAGTGAGAAGAATCAAGTTGAAAAAAATTTGTTCTGGAAGTTGAAAGATCAATTGATTGGATTGATTGTTGGTAGAGATTGATTTGTCTACATCATACGATAGATTACGCGTACGCGTACTATATTTATTTATTCTTAATTATAATAATTAGTTTGCATAAATATGTATAATATTATACCCACTGATATAGATAATGTAAAATAAATTGTTAGTAATTGTTCCTTGACGTGTATATATTATTTGCGGTAAATGTCGACGTACTGAATATTATACTTCTATACATCATTGCTATATGTTGGATGCCACACCAGAACAAGCAATATTGATTTGATATCCTTCATTTCGATCAATCAATCTCATGAAGTGATCTATTCACTATTTGATTGATGAGGAAGGCCCATATTATATGTTTGTTTATTGATCTATAGTAGAATGATGTTTGATGATCGATCCTTTATATATATGTATGCTATCTATAGAAACAGTAACCATGGTGACCTTCTTTTGTTTCAAAATTCACAATAAAATTACACTGCCATAATCCGTTGAAGAAAAGTTTTCACATTGAAAATTTACCCCATCGAGTAATTTATATATCAAAAGGAAAGGCTAGATGCTTTTAATTTCAACACGATCTTCAAGTTTCAACACGCTAAAATATAGGGCTTATAACTAGTACTAACTCCTACACTGAAGGTTCATTTATTAAGAAAGGGATACCTTCACGAATCACAATACATATTCAGATCTAGCTGGCTAGCCGATAGTATTGTGCAAGAACGTCAGCGTGCAATCCGATTGCATCTAAACATATGTATATGACGTCTAATTGAGCTTCTTCGATCCTAAAATTGTAAGCAGGTGACAAGCCAATAACAAAGATCTACGTGCTTGGTATTTTTTATTGACTCAGGTACCACTTTGTGCTTGAAAGCTAGCGCATTTGATAAAGTAAGGAAACAAGCTTTAACATGTAGTGAAATTATTGGATGTGCATGTTATTCCCTGACGGCTATTTGATGAGGAAAGTGGCTTTGTGGGCATCGCTTAATTGAGGCCCTTTATTGTTTCATATTCTTCGAAAGTTAATCTGTTTTGTTGTTGATGAAGTTGGTTGTTTCCTAATGAAGTATCTGATTATTCGATGAAAAGGGAAGTTGCGTGCTCGGAAGATAAGCTGCGAGGTTCGCGCACATCCGTGAGTGTTTCCCCAACTGACATTGAATCTGGCGTTCTTCAACCCTGTGTCGATGCTCTAGAACATGGTTGCGGTGTCTTTATATTGAACAGTTGAAGTAGAGAAGGGATGACGCTTTAAAGGGAGGCAGATATGAGGATGATATTATGTCGTTAGATTAGGATGAGATTGGTGTACTTGTGGTTAAAATATTCATCTAGAAACGGAACAATCAGCTTATAAATAAGGAAGGAAAGGATCAAATATTATAAATAAGCGTATACTCAAGTGTGGATATGCATCATTTTGGTTACTTTCACGACCACAAAAGGCCCTTTTCCGAAGATTTGTAGTAATTTATATACGCAAAGAGTAATTTTTATATGTTGAACGGTGTGTTAATTCAAACTTTTGTTGCGCAAATCTAAACATGTTGACGAAAAAAGATACTTCATAGTTCCCACAGTTACCTATATAGCCATCACAATTTTCGATAGATTATAAATATCAGCAAATATCCCCTTAAAGTGCAAAAGATTTTGTTTTAACGTTCTTTATAAACTATCAAGTTTTATATTATTCAATCGCTCAATCTCAAATAATAATTTCACAATGCAATTACAATCAGTCGTTTTATTAGGTTTAGCTTCCGTTGCTTTAGGTCAATCATCAGCTGCTGCTCAACCAATCTCACAAATTGGTGATGGTCAAATCCAAGCTTCTACCAACACTGAAGCTCCAGCTCAAGCCTCATCAGCTGCTGCTCAACCAATTTCTCAAATCGGTGATGGTCAAATTCAAGCTTCAACTGGTACCGCTCCAGCTTCATCAGCTGCTCCAGAATCATCTGCCGCTCCAGCCTCATCAGCTGCACCAGTTCAACCAATCTCACAAATCTCAGATGGTCAAATCCAAGCTTCAACCAACACTGAAGCTCCATCATCATCAGCTGCTCCAGCTTCATCAGTTCAAGCAATCTCACAAATCTCTGATGGTCAAATCCAAGCTTCAGCTTCATCAAATGGTACCCACAGTGCCACCGTTTCAGAACAATCTGAAAACGCTGCTGCTGGTTCTTTAGGTGGTGCTGGTTTCGCCGCTTTAGCTGCTGGTGCTTTATTATTTGTTTAAATTCATTGAAAGATCTAAACAAATATTTTAACTACAAAAATTTACAAAAATCAATTTATACAATTTCGTTTGATACGTTTTAATAATTATCATTTAATTTTCTAATAATGTTAGGTGTCATTCCACTTTTAAAGTCTTTTAATTAAAGGCTTGTGTGTTTTTAGTGTATAGCTACTTTAATTGCTATGGGTTTTCTTTTAATATTTTTCAATGTAGTTGATATTCATGAGTCAATTGAATAACCGATAGAGTCCAGTTTGATCCAGGAATTATTAAAATTATCCTTGATCACGATTCACAAGTTACAACACGAGCTGGTCTAAATTTTTTTAAATGAATGTAAATCTTTATACAATTAATCACAGTTCTATTTTAAGAAGTTAATATATAGCAGATGAAAATCTTCAAAGCCACTATACTGAAATAAAGTTTGAATTTTGATACTGGAACATTTAAAAGTTAGAACAAAACGAATTACCTTAAGGGGTAAATTTCAAGTTCGAGATCAATCGAAGGTATAGTTTTCAATTACATTTGAGTTTGGAATCAGGATCATGGAATGTAAGGATTCAGCTTATGGGGGTACAAGGTTGGAACTTGGAAGGGTTGTTAAATTCAAAATGGGAAGGTGTTTTACCAGCTGAAGTTTAACACCTTTCCAAGTAATTACGTTCAAATGAAGTGTTAGTACATGAAGTTAAGATACACTATATACTATGGATCTCAATACATATCATAATGAAATAACGCATTCGAGCCTTACATTAATATCTGTTAATCGGGAAACGGATGATGGTAAGTATGTGTTTCAAGCTGCTAATATTATTATAGTGTTATACTGAAACTTATCGATCACACACAAGCCAGTAGCGCTACTATTTCATATATAATACTTCTTTTCAATGCTTTATGATATATCACGAACTGAACAATATATCATTAAATCCCTTTTTGTATATAATCATGTGTTTGAAAGTATCCCTTGTTCAAAAGTTTATTCATGATGAAACATCTACAGTAAGTACACATTTGATATATACTCCAGTCATAATGTACGTTTATGAAAACAATTGACCTGAGGGAGTGACTTCTCATCAATGAAAATACACACTATATCCTATTCAAATAGATGTATTCTAGCTGTTATTTAAGTTGAAGATAGAAGATAGTTTAATTCTCTACTATGATTACACATCGCTTATCTAATACATCGCGAATACGCGAATGCGTTCTTTGTTAAAATCCATTGTGAAGGTGTCGATCTAAAATTGATTCACAATTGAAGTTTTACATGTCATCTAATATCAAATAATTATATCAAAAGCCAGAAATATCTAAAGCAAAGCGGACCTTATTATTGAAAGCATTTTCATTCTACTCAATCATTCAAATCTTTAATTTCAATTGCTCATAAACCCCCTTAGAATTCATCATCAAAGTTCAAAGCTGATACGTTTGCTGTACGTAACTGCGCTTCAGGTGTCAAAATAATCACACAACCTAGAACTTATCATTGACAATGTCGTTCAAAACAATTATAATATCATATCTTATAGGTGGGCTAACTTTACCGCCGTTATTGATAATTGCTGCTTTATATTTATATTATACTGTTCTGCCGCGCTATGTGGATGATGATGAAATTGATGATAAAGATGATGACTTGTCAGAATTTACTACAAATGAATATGAAAACTTGAAAATGACAGAGGTAGAAGAGAAGCAAACCAGTGGAGTCAAAGCGTTCAAATCAGGCTGGCTCACAGTTACCAGGGAATATCATACTTTTGTTAATAATGCAAATGATAAACAATTGGAAGGCAAAGAACCTGAAACTAAATCCGCTTATTCCTCTCTATACAGACTGATGAAGAGTAACAAGAAACAAGCTCAACAAAGTGAAGCTGGTGATGATAGTGCTTCGTCTGCTACTGGTGATAAAGCTACAAAGAAAATTGTTCGTCGTAAAAACAGATATTTTGGTGTATTGAGACATGGTAATTTATTCCTTTATAAAGATGATACTCAACAAGACGTTCAACATGTCATTGTGTTATCAAATAATATTGTCACTTTATGGCCGAGGGACCTGGGTGACGCTGAATTATTTACCAAAAGAAGTGCCATTTGTATCTTGAAAAGACAATCAAGAAGAAAATCGGACTTACCACCAAAAGAATCAAGTGCTTCGTTGAGAAATAATGAAGTTGGTGTTGAATCAACTATAGATATTTTAAAATCAGGTATTATCCCACCCAAAAATAAAGGATTTTTCATCTATTGTGATACAAATTATGAAAAGGAAGATTGGTATTTTGAATTGATTAAAGCCACTAAGAGAGACAATTTCCAACCAACCAACACTGATTTGGACCTTGTTGAACCTTCTATTTATGCTAATGCTCTACATTTCAAAACTGCTGATATTATTAGTTTGATTCAAACTTTACATTCTTCAGAAGGTCAGTTACAAACACGTTGGTTAAATGCCTTAATTGGTAGAATTTTCCTAAGTGTTCAATTCACAGAATATTTCCATAACGTTGTTCATGTCAAGCTGTTAAAAAAATTGACCAAGATTAATAAACCTGGATTTTTGGATGAAATTAGAATTACTAAAGTTGATGTTGGTAACGCAGCTCCATTTATAAGTTTCCCCAAATTAATAGAATTAAACCCAGATGGTAGTTTAAAGCTGGGTATGAAATTTTCATATACTGGTAAAATTTCATTACAGGTTGCTACAAAGATGAATTATTTCAAATCAAGAGAGGTGAGTATCTTATTAGCTGCTACAATCAACAAAATTGAAGGACCAATGATTGTTCATGTTAAACCACCTCCTTCAACAAGAATTTGGTATACTTTTGAAACTATGCCAACTGTGGAAATGGATATTGAACCTGTTGTCTCAGATAAGCAAATTACTTCTAGCATGATTAGAAAAATGATCGAAGGTAAGTTTAAAGATGGTATTAAAGATTCTTTGGTTTTGCCTCATTGGGATGATATCACATTCTTCAATACTTCTGAAGAAATTTATAGAGGTGGTATTTGGGATACAACCAAAAGACCAGATGACAATGATACAGCTGTTGCTTCTGAGGCTGAAAAGGCTGAGATTTTGAACGAAGAAGATGATTTGTCAGTAGATGTTGATTTAACAGAAACCATAGATTCAGATTCAAAATCTGACATCATTAAGTTGGAATCTGATATTACAGATTCAAAATCACCAAATTTTGAACCAAGAGATAATAATGATGATTTTAGCTCACTAAGATCCAGAAATACTACTGCTTCTGGTACAGTGAGATCTAGAGGCTCATTCACAAACTCTATATCAAGTGGTAAAAAGACAACACCTTCAATTGTTACATCTAGTGAACAATTTTTATCCAATGGAGATTATGTCTCTAAAGACATAAGTGCCCCATCCTCACCTGTGAAAGAGGCAAAAACATTTACTGCTTCAACACTTAATAAATCAGAAGAAACATTATCTTCAGAAAAAGAAAAATCATTTTCAAGAAGTAATACAATTCAAATTTTGTCAGAAGAAGCTAGTGCATCTAAGAAAACAATTCAAAATTCAATCAAAAAAATTGGTAAATGGTATAATGATAAGAATCGTAATGGATCATCAGCAACTTTTAAACACCAAGATGATGAAACTTCATCATCACCATCAACAACAACAAAACCTTATACACCACCAGAAATGATCCAATCAAGAAGAAAAGCTCCAAGTACCAGTGAAGGTTCCAAAAGACAACCAAGAAGAACAACCAGTACAAATACACTGAACTCTCAAGATAGTGGAAGCATGAAAGCAGCACCACAAGCTCATACATTCCCTGCTGAGTATCTGTCAGGCTTGGAACCATCAGCACCTGATTCACAATCAAGTGCAAGGCATGTATTACCACCAAAAAACTTAGAAATGAAATCACCATATGAGTCAATGGGCCCATCATTTGCTTCACCAGTCTCGCCACCAAAGGAGACATCACCTACATCACCAAACAAATCCCAATTTCCAAGAAGGAAACCAGTATCAGAAGATCACGCTGCTCAAGTTCCATCTGAAGATCAAAAACTTCCACCTCCATTACCTGAAAGAACTTTACCAACTCATGTTCAACAATCAAACGTTCGTGAAGTTCCGTCAAGCTCAGAATCACATATAACCAATAGCTCATTGGACACAAAATCATCTCTACCTCCACCATTACCAGTCAGAGACTCTCTATTCGAAAAAGTGGACTCTGCTGCTTTACCAGAAAAGAAAGATGAACCCGAAAGCGGGATCACAGTTGGTGATCATGAAGATGACTTGAAAGAAGCAATTGAAGCCAGTCTGCACGAGGAAGATGCAAAAGATCAGGCTGATTTGTTAAATGAAGAATCTCATATTGAAGCAAAAGATGAATGAATATGGTGCGTATTGCATACACGAAGTAACGAATATATAAGCATGTACATTAGATTTTTACGGGGTATTTGTAGTACAAAGTAAGACTAATTAGTTCATAAATTCGTAAACTTGTCTAACTATATTGCACACTTTTTTAAATATTCATCACCAGAATGCCATCCAACCTATATACATTTGGCATAAATTCTCCAATGATGTTGATTGTTGAATTAAAAATTCAGCTTGACCTTGTGTACTCATTGGTAATCCTTCCTTATCTAAAATCCCTCTAATTTTTCTTCTAATTGTTGATAATGCTGATTGCGGTGTGTTTCTAGTCCTTCTTTTATGTGACCAATCCATAATAGGATCATGTAAGAAACTTTCTAAAATATTCATCAACGTAGTTTCATTATTTCTCAATAATGCTAACGTAACTTCACATGATTTCCTGAAAGTACCTTCAACACCCGTGATACCAAAAGCATCAGTCATATTTTTGGTCATTCTGAAAGGCACACGTTCTGGAACCGTCAATTCTAAACCTTTTTCGAAAAGACAATCGAAATCAACATGTAATATACCACCATCTTTTTCATTTAATAATAAATTTTCACCATGACGATCACCTAAACCTAGCATATAACCTACCATAGACATCACAGCAGTGGTTCTAGTGTAATTGTTTCTTGCATGATACCAAGACGATGGATCAGGAAAATTTTCAATGAACCATTGGTATAGAACAGGTGGGTATTTGTCCAAAATCTCAGTCTTGAATAATGCTGCTTTTTCAGAAACATCACAATCCTTATCTAAGACATTTCTGATCAATGGAATATCTAAACCTAAATTGATATTTGAATAGTGTGTCTTTAGAATATCTCTCATTGTACGACTGTTTTCAACCCATTCAATAATACCATGGTTTTCATTCAAAGGAATAACAGCATATGTCTTGATATGAAGTTTTCTTTGTTCGGATTCATAATCTCTTTTTAATAAATGATCCACCATAGTTGTGAACTCCATCAATTTAGCATCTTTTCTTAAATCATCATTAGGTTTACATAAAATACCATATTGATAACCATTTGACCCTTTCAAATACAAATGTCTTGGTTGTTGCATAGAAGATAATACGTCAACTCTATTATCAAATCTATTAATTGTGACTCTTGATGAACTTGGAAATGGATTATGATATTTCAAGGCTTGAACTGATGCTGGTAAAGTGATATCAAAATTTGTTTTGACAGGAACGACCAAAGGGCTAGGAACACAACTATGATCAAATTCAAAATCGTCTTTCAAAGAAAGAGGTCCTTTAACTTTAGGTAGTTGTTTTTTGGAAACCTCAATCAATTGATTGAACAACTTCTTAGATACAGATAACAAGGTTGCATTACTCATGTTTGGATGTGTAGAGTCTGAATTTTCAAACAATTCCAAAATCTTTTTAGCCTTTCTAGATCTATCTTGTTGAGTAGACTTATATTGGGCTAGCACTGACCATAATGCATGCGTTGGATACTCAGATACAACAAGACTTGATATCATTATGATGATTTGACCAGTAGGCTTATTTGGATGTAATAATCTCGACAATAATTGGGAAAACACTGTATACCAAACATACTTTGGAAGCTTATCAGCACATTTTGATATATCATCATGAATGTGTTGCAAGTGTTTCTTTCTTTCTGCCAACACAGTGACCCTTGCAGAGTCTTGAAGCTCAGCAGGGAGTTCCTGTATATTTGCTGAAAAATCTAACCACACAGTTATGACTTTTGGAAGTGCTTCATAAATATATTTCATACCACATTGGAGAGCTTTGAGATAAAAGTTAATGGTACGGCGTTCATATTCACCAGAAATATCTTTCAAGTTTATTTTTTCCGTAGAAGGTGACATCTTAATATCCAAAAGTTTATTGTAATACTTTGCTAACGCATAATAATTTTTCTCCCAGGTCGGATCCAATTTTATAGCTAAATTATACTCTTCAATGATTTTGGTCGAGCTGCTATTGTTGGAGTAATCAAGCCATTTGGTGAATTTCAATTGAATAGATGCTTTATCCCTGGTAGATAGCGGTCTTTCTTCATTTTTCAAATCCTCTATGTATTTCAAAGCTCGAGAGTGGTCACCTTGGGCCCAAAGCAATTTTGCGTACTCTAGCTCAGTGTTTGCATTGTTCAACCTGATGGCATTCATAATGGATGATGTAGCTAGGTCAATTCTATTATGCTTTCTAGCCAACGATGACGAGGAGACCCAACTATCACTAATATCAGCAAGATTAAAATCATTACCAACAATTCCATCTGCTACTCTTCTCATTGAAGAAATGTACCAGTTAGAAACAAAATCATTTCCAGTATTTTCCAGCCTTGTATCCATTAGAGCAGCAGTATTAGCAAATGTATGTGAGCTCCCTTGTTTTGATATCGAGTCTATATCACTCAAAGAATGAAGCACCACAAGCATAGAGCGGCTTTTGTACAACGTTGCTGGTCGGTTCATACTGATATGACCACCAATTAACAACTGTGCTTTTTCAACAGAAGCTTTAAATTCATCAAGCAAACCGCCATTCAAGCTCACCAAAGCTTTTCCAATATGATAATTAACAAGCAATTGTGAATCATTTATAGAGTTTGAATTTTCAAATTTGGACATCCATTTACTTAATGTTTCAAGATTCCCAGATAAAATAGAGGCTTCTAAGGCGATATTAAGCCATTCCTTTTTAACGTTGGGTTCATTAACTTTCACAAGATTTTCTAACTTTTGAAGCGATTGATCATAGAGATTATGGTTGTATAGAGAATTCAATAAACGCGTGTCAGCATCTAACTTTAAAATATCACCACCATCTGAGCCTAGAGCTTCAAAACAATCCTGAGCCATTTTCCAATTATCACTATACTCAAGCTCTGTGATCCGATCATTTAAACTTTTCGTAGAAAATTTCTTTAGAACACCATCAAGAGCATCGATATCACCAACGTTTGCATACATATTTTGAAGAGTACCAAAAAAAGAAGTACCGAAATCATCATATGAATCTGTTCTATAGCACTGTTCCATATATAAAATGGCTCTATCAAAAGAGTTTGATTGTAAAGAGCGTTTAGCCATTAACTGCTGTGGAACACTATCAAGTAGCCTAGTGACTGCTTGTATACCAAAATCAACACCTTTCACCATACGTCTCTTTAGTAGTTGTTTTCTTGCAAAAATCCACTTTCTAAAATAATCCAAAAGATTAAAAATTGATTCATAACAAAGCCTTAAAGAGTCTGCAGCCAAATGGTGAACTTCTTCTAAATTAGTTGACAAAACAGTCAAAATTTCAGTCTTGATTGATTCTGCATGTTCACTATCATGTTGTTGGATTACCAAATTTAAAGCAGCATAAGGAAGGATGAACGTACAAAATGACAAATCTTGATCCTTCACCAGTGATGAGCAAACAGAGAAAATAGGTTCAGCAATATCACCTTTAGCTTTTCTCATACAATCCAAGGTAAATTGCCTTAACCACTTGGTGTGTGTTTTCTTTACATCATAAATTGGATAACTGATTGGCTTATAAGTACTAAGACTTGCACTATACTTGGACGAAACTAATGGGGTTAATGTGGATTTGGAAATATCACTGAATTGTGACCATAGCAAATATTCATGAGACGTTGGATCGTGTTGATTCACATTAAATTTTGAGGAATCTAATCCACATAATTTCAAAAGCTCCTGCATTGCATAAGCTAAAAACAATTGTTTTCCTGGGTCTTCAGATGCCCAAAAAGCAGGCACTAGATGTTGGTCAATGAACTTTAATAGGAACCTGACAGTTTCTTTGGGATCTTCAAAATTGGAAGCAATTACCATTTGATCTCTTTTCTTCTCTATTTCATATTTTGTAGGGTCTAAAGCACCAATCAAACCCAAACATTTAGAAGACTGAACACAAATGTCATCAGAGAGCTTGAATTTGTGCAAAATATCAAGAAGAACACCAAACAACATCGATATAACTGGTGCAAAGTTTGGTCTTGGAAGATGTGTTGTGTATACCTCGCTTTGATACTGAATAAAAAATCTGTTTAAATCCAACAAAGCCTGCTTCACGACAAATTTGTTGTCATTTTTACACCTTCTTGTAATATCATATAACAATGAATTGGTTTTTTCATTCTTTCTAATAATATGATGTACTTTGGTATAAACTTCCAATAGTTCGTCATTAGCTGAAAGTGAGAAAAAACAATGTACATGTTTGGTTTTGAATGTTTCCGATTTTTCAAGGAATGCAGAAAGTAAGTTTTTTGCCTCCATTTTGCATCTATTATCAAAGCTCTCCCATCTTTGTAATACTATGGCAACTGATAAATCTAGGATGGTAACCAAATGTGTTTCCTCCAATTGTTGAACTAAGATCTTCCAGCATCTTAAACCAGATTCTCTTAAAAGAGTAATCTCTAGAGCAGCCTGTAAACAAGTGATGATTTGAGGTAAGGCTGAAACGATAGATGACCCTGATATTTGAACTAATAACTCTATAGCATTTATGGCTTTTAGTTTCTCAACATAAGGCTGAAGACCTTTTGTATCATGAATCGCATCCGAAAATTGTTGAACAACACCAAGAATATGGCGATCTAGCAAACTTTTAAGTGATTTCTTACCTGAATTACCATTATCAGAAATCTTCAGTGCAAGTTCCAAAGCGTTTTTTATTTCAGTTTGATTTTGTTGTTCTTGAGAATAACACTTCAAAAGCTCCCATACTGTTTGAATTAATGGTAATAGATCATACAACGCCAGTGTCTTCAACTCTGGACATGCATTAGACAAAATGCTGTGAATTTTCCCTTCACTTACATCAGTGACATTAGTTAATAGAACAGCAAATACTTTAGCTCTATTATCCAACACTAATTCGATTTTCTTTTTTCCTGCTGCTTTTGCAATCTCACCAATTAAATCTTCCTTATAATATGTCAAGAGATAAGGAACAGTATGTGACGCAGTTCTTGATAAGATTGTTGGAAGTGGAACACCAACCAATTCTGAAATCTTCTGACCTAGTGCAGGTTTAGAAAATAACTTTTTGGCAATCATCAATGACAAATCTGGCATTGAAGGAGTTAGTAATTGCCATGGCGTTTTACCTTTAGCTGAAGCAATTATTTGGATTTCATGAAATGCGATTGATGATTGGAAAGGATTTTGTGAGCTAAGAAGATCAATCAACTTGAACAAAATTGCATTTAATCTTTCACCTTCTGATGCTATTGCAAGTTGCCCCCAGACCATGGTGGTTGACTCAACAAGATACAAATCTGACTTTATATTAATGTTGTTCAAAAGTTTGAACATTGGCTCTGAGTTGGCGTCTGTATCATTGTACTTTGAGACAAAATAAATTGGTAATACCCGAGCAGATTGTAACCTGATATCTCTATTAGTGGAAATGATTTGTGAAGATAGAAATTTAAAGAATGGACAATTTGGTTCAATTTGTGGAGGCTGATAATGGAAGAATATCTTGAAGATCGTCATTGTAGCTGCCATTGATAAAATAGTATCGCTTTTAACAGTATCATCTGATAGAATAAATCTTGTAAACAATAAATAAGCCAAATGGACTTCATTATCTTGATCAACATCTTGTCTATATTGGTCTATATGGTCTAGATTTAGTGATGACTTGGAACATTTGGTACATAATTGTGTTTTAGTATCGAACGAGCCAGCATAAGCACAAAAGAAATCACCTAAACCAGCAATGATTTTGAAATAATTCACCTTGAATGTATCATCATTATCCTGAAGTGGTTGCTCTAAAAGCTTTTTGACATGGTTTATCCATTTTGATAACGTATCTATACTTTCGGGTATCTCAATTCTTAAGGATTTGACCAATGATGTTGATTTATCTGAGTATGATAATTTTGTTAAAATGCTCATTTTTAAGTTTTCAAGATTGATTTCTTCAAAGGTAATATCCTCAATATCTTGGTCATTTTGATTAACCTGTGATATAACTTTCCCAATAAACTTAAAAACCTGATGTAACGATGAGGATGGGAATGTCTTTACCACGATAACACTTGTATTTTCATATGCAGTAGAGTTCATGAATAGAGTTAAATTTTCTGTAGCCAGGCAATGATCCAAAGCTTTCAATAAAGAATATGATATGGTTAGTTGTGTTGATACATCTGAAGTTAATGAAGGTGATTGAATGGTTTCACAACAAAGTTCCATGAAATGTTTGAATCTTGAGTATGTAATATATTCATTATTAATTGTGTAATTAAGCATGCTAAGTATTAAGTGTGACCTTATTGTATCAATTTTGTCATCTTCACTTGATCGGCTAAGGCCTGTGATAATATAATCTAGTTTTCTAGCTGACGATTCAAATTTTTGATCATATATTGAACTTATGAGTAGCTTGCTTCGTACTTCATTATCTGTTAACAACGATAGTAAATTGGTTGATATAGATAGTAAGCTGATCAACTTATCTTCGATTGACGTTTTGAATAGGTTTGTGAGGTAAGTATCAAATGTATCAAGAAAAAATGTTTTAATATCTTTCTTATAGCTAAACAACCGTAGTTTTGTGGTGATAAGGTGGATCATTGTCAATACTGTTTGTTTAACATTCTTAACTAACAGAAGCTCAGTTGTAGATAGCAATGGAATCAATGATTTCAATATCCAAACATAGATCATTGTTTCTGGTTCTTCTGACTCTCCATTAAGCAAATGTGGATCTTTTTCACATATTATTTCTATAGCGCTTAAGCAATTCCTTATCCAATCTGACTGTGTTATACCTATATAGTTTGTTAGTTCTTGATATTACACCAATACGTTTCAAAAAACATACCATCTGGTTTTTTGTTGTCTTGAATACCATGTTTGACAATAATTGTTAACAACTTTAGTTGAGTGTCTGATGAATTGTCTTGAGATTCGCCACTTAAAATAGCGTTGACCAGCTCATACAAGGCATCCAATGCTATAGTACTTCCATTCGACATCTACTTTGATTCTTTAGCAGCATATAACTATGGATAAACTTATAGTTGAAGTGGATTCAAAATTACCTTAAACGTTTGCCTATAGATCTTTGATCCATCAGTACCAGTAAAATTTACCTTTGTTTACCTTACGCGAAAAAAAAAAAATGCCTACTTTACGTGAAAGGTTCCAAATTTCAGTATATAGAAAGCTACAATGCCGTCATGAGCACTTTAAAAGATTTAAATATACGTATGGTACATGTTTTGAATTTTTTTTATTTACTTGGTAATTTTTTGTTTTGCCTTTTTGTTGGTATCTTCTTTGTAAATTATAGCCATATAAACCAGCTGACTATGGTTTGTGAAAAAAACAATAAAGGTTGTAGTATGCTAAGATTCGTGAAATTTGGGTATAGTTTGTAATTGGAAAGTGATGGTTGTATTCATAAAATTAATAAATGATAAGAATTGTAGTTGGGTAGCAATTCATTTCATGATGATGATCAAATTTTAATAAGTTGTTTGATGAAAAAAGTTCTATCTTTATCTACCAGCGTCAAAGTTAACAGAACGTCTTAAGAGATTGTTAGTGATCTAATATTCATATGAATGGTTCTTTTTTAACAAAAAAATATTACTTACTTGAATAATAAGATATGAGGTTCTGGGGCTAAAGTAACGGTTTGTTAGTTATCAATTGTTTATGGGAAGTTTAAAGCATCATCAACAGCGCAATACTCACCATGTGTTTCATAATGTTCCCAACCTAAAGATTGTGTAATACCAAGACCCCTCCATTCATCTTCAGTTAAGATTCTTAGTGTGCCAGTTTCTGAATTGAAATAATCTGATGGAATGACTTTTAACATTGCCTTTGGAAGCATAACATGACTATAGTAAAATAATTAGTATATCACAACTTTAAGCAACAGCGGTTAAGAGAAGAACGTACCGATATTCATATTCATCATCCGAGTATCTATTGAGCAAGTGTTAGTATGTCTGTACATCTATTTGTTACATTTCTAGCAGTTTTGATCTGAGTTTGAATCTCTTGATTTTAAAACAACAACAAACCACAATAACAAAACACGGAAACATACCTTGGTGAATAATGAATAGACTCTTGGAACTCAAAGACTCGAGCACGCTCTGAGTCTGTCAATGGACGGCCTCTGAAACTCATTGTATGATATCACAAGTGTCGAATGCTAACAATAACAGATCTGCTAGGGATAGAAAAAGTATTTTAGATCTATTCCTTTGAGCACTACGCGTATTTTTTCACCAAGCGAAAACAAAACACCAACAAATGCTGCACTTACCAAGATGAAAAACTCCTTCATTCGAAACTGGTCGAGTGCGTTTCCTTTTTTTTTGCCTGCACAAGTTTTTTTTTTCTGTTTTGGTTTGTTTTGCATTTGAAACAGGCATGTTTCACTTTCTGGCAGTGGATCAAGAAGTCTGAAAAGAATCTTGTCTAGCTATTCTGAGACCAGAATTTACATTCATCTATATTTGGTTTTGTTATAGATCTCGTTATCCAGGAATAATTTTTTAGATCCATAGTATCTACAAGTGGTGTGTTATTATTAGGCCTAACACAGAAAAAGTTTTGATCTACTAGATTCCCATCGGAGACAAAAGTGGTACCTCAAAAATCTTCAATCAACAACAAACAATCATATCCCTGTTGAGAAGTTCTCAAAATTGTGATATAAAGACTCCATATATGCTATAAGGTGAAGTATAATAGGAAGATTGGAAACACATTGGAAACACCATTTCATATTCAATAATAGATCAAATACATTTTATGCCTGAAATATGTCAAATGATTTAGGTTCGCCGTATATTGGGGTGAAGCCAGCATTATCAACAAAGGCCACCGCAGGAACAAACTCGTCTTTGGTTGAGCAATATGTTCATTTTGGTTACGATCAAGTATTATTATCGATTACAAATGCTCATTATAGAGAAAAATCAAGAAAAGTATTTCAAAAGGCCAAAAGACTTGTTGATATTACTATTCCATCGCCAAGTTTGACAGATGTCAACATATTTGCTGGACCTCATGTCCAAAACACTATTGGTTTGTTATCCAGTTGGATTGAATTAGAAAGTGAAGATGAACTAATATCAGAGTTTTCCAAACAAGTTATGATCAAAGAGTTAGAATATGCTAAATTTATTGGTATAAATCATTTAATAATGGCACCTCCGAAGAATTTAATCAAATTAGCAAATTATTCCAAAAGTGTTAATGATGCTTTAGATATAACCCAAACTCATAATATAACAATATCAATATCATTGCCATTATGTGAAGAAATAACAGAAGATTCTTTTAGATTTCAACCAATAGATTCATTAAGTACTTGGGACATGTGGAATTCCATAAGGACAAGTTGTGATTATAATCAAAGATTAAAAATCTCATTGGCAATACCCAAAAGTGGTATACCAATAAATGTTGTTGAAAGGTGGTTTGCAGAACCAGTTTCAATATTATTAATGTCATCATCTATATTTATTCTTAATAATAAAGGATATCCAGTCCTTTCCAAAACAATTCAAACGTTATTACATCATTTCCATATTAAAAAGCCATTATATTTATTACACGGGCTTGAGAAAGTACCTGAAGAAGTTGATTCTTCATCTTATATGAAATATATCAATTACATATTAGTACGGAATCAAGCACCTTTAAACATCATTGATAAAGTTTCCAAAAATCATCAAGATGTATTATTACCTCCATTACAGCCGTTGGCTACCAACTTGGACGATTTTACATACTCCATATTTGAAAAAGATGATGTGAAATACGATGTTTATGGGAAAGCTATTTATTCTGCATTATCTGATTTATCACATTTACATACTATAAACATTGCAATTGTTGGTGCTGGGAAAGGAGGATTGGTTGAGCAGGTTGTTAAAGCTGTTAGAAAACTACAATCAAGCTCCAACATTTCAATCACAGCTATTGAAAAAAATACTTCTGCGGTTATTTATTTACAAAAGAGAAATTTTGATGATTGGAACCAATCAGTTGACATTTTGAACATAGATATGAGAGAATGGTCACCAAAAGAAAGTCATAATATCATTGTGAGTGAATTATTGGGGAGTATGGGATGTAATGAATTATCACCAGAATGCCTTGAACCTTTGGAAAAATATCTGGATAGAGAAAATGGTGTGTTCATCCCACAATCTTACACATCATTTATAGCACCAACATTCTCACCCAAGATCTATAATTCAATTCGTTCTAAAGGCGGTCAACTCAATTTCCATAAGCAATATGTTGTCAAACAATTGGAATCAGCATCATGTTCAACAAAGATCAACGAGATTTGGTCTTATCAGCATCCTACCATTAAAGAAAGATCAAATAAAAGAAGAACCATTTCTACTTTCAAGATTCGTCATAAAACTGTCATTCATGGCATTTCAGGCTACTTCACAACGAATTTATACAATGATATAGAATTATCAATCAAACCAGACACGCATACTGAAAATTTGACATCATGGTTTCCCTTGTTTTTTCCATTAGAAGAACCATTATATGTTCCTGATGATACAGAATTAGAAGTATTCATAACGAGAGAATCATCAAACGGTAAAGTTTGGTATGAATGGAGTGTCGAAAGTTTTATGTATCTTGTTGTACCGGGTGACAATTCAAATGAGTTTCAAATAAGAGTCAGAACAGGTATGTCTAAAATTCACAATCAAAGGGGTAAAGGTTTTGTCATGAACCTGAATTTTGAATGATCTCTCAAAGATAGATCAGTTCACCCAGCTGAAGCTTGATATTGCAAAATTTATTCATGAAAGTGTCGTACTTACGGTTTGCCTGTTTACATGGAAATTTTATAGGCTTTTGGTAAGCAATATTATCAACTTACATTTTGTATAGGTTTACTATTAATCTAATGATCTACTGCATAGATCTATTGTCTCGACTCTCAAGTATCTTGAATCGACACCCAGTGCATTTACTCACTTTTCTGAATTAGCTCTATTTTCACTACCTACTGCCTAGTACCTCCTACGGTCCACCTATGATTGTGTCAGCCTGGAAGGTGAAATATCTAGATAGGTGTTAAGGACAAAGATCTTCAAGACTAGTTGCAGATGAATTATATTTCTTCCAACAGTTTCTTCCAGGTTGTGAAATCTGAATAAGTTACAACGTACTTACAACTTACAAGTTACAACTAATATCATCGGAGTTTGAGTACGTGTTGTTGTTTTCCCTGTTGTC
Source organism: Hansenula ciferrii (assembly GCF_000313485.1). Classification (NCBI taxonomy): domain Eukaryota; kingdom Fungi; phylum Ascomycota; class Saccharomycetes; order Phaffomycetales; family Wickerhamomycetaceae; genus Hansenula; species Hansenula ciferrii. The sequence goes on from NW_011887701.1 coordinate 140,827, forward strand.
GAGTTAAATAATTCAGGTACATAAATACTACAGAAATATGTGCAAACATTAATTACGATATATTTCAAAAGCTATGGGTTCATAAATTTATTGACACCTATCATCATCATGATTATCACACCACCTTTTGAATTTTCCGGAGTTTCAGAATTGAAGAGCAGCACGACGTCCAGCAAATTGTTGCAACTCTTTCATCGTGTCATGATCAGTGTAGCATGTTTTGTGATCAATGTTGTTTCTCTTAATTGTTCCAATCTGATTTCTAACCGCATGTTGTGCTAGCTTAGGATAGTAATCAACTATAGTAACTGAATGTTTATGGTTATTAGACAATAGAACTTCTTTTTCGTTTCTTCCGAAACATCATAAAGTTTTTCCGAATTGGCACATATGCGGTTTTTCCAACCTCAACTTTGACACCTTTTAATCAGGACATTTTGTGCATATCATCAAATAAACAACGAGTATCACGAATAGAATTCTACCGCAGTCCAAAAGGTAGAAATGGAGCTGGATCTTGTTAAGAAAACCTTGAAGCTAGAAATTCATGATATGCTCCAATCTTAAAGTGACACGATTGAACCTGATAGAAACAGGTTTTCTGAGACATCATGTAGCATGTATACTGGGGCGGACAAAACTACCGAGCTCTAATACTAGTAGAATGTTACCAGAACTAGCTCATATCTGACCATTAACTATTCTGAAAAAATTCACAACTTAAGACATGGATTATAATAGACAACACTAGCTTCACTAGCACCAAAGTGTATACTTATCAAGATGATATATTAAGCATCTCAACAATAGACCCTTTAGTATTTACTGATTCTTTAAATATACCTTAAGCTGTCTTGTTGAGCACATTTGTACTCCATTTAATGCTCTTACAAGGTAAGTATTGAATCAAACGTCGTTAAGATATTTACGATATATGTAAAGGTCATTGTAATAATAGTATTACAATTTACGAGAAGCCGATTAAGATAGCTTCAAGTGGAACATGTAATATAGTATATACTACGAGCTGATTTTTTCAATTTATCGTGATTCATGTTGTTGTTCTCTATCTGATTATATTTTATTGATCATCATAATTGTTTGCTATGCGTTATGCTCTAAAACAGAGGTCTCTTCATCCGCTTTCACAGTTCATTTCCCAACGCTTTATAATTAAACTTCCAGCTTCCAAGCTGAGATCCTTCCATGCATTATTTGAATCATTTTAAGACGTTTCATTTGTTATAAGGTATAACATGAATTTATACATTAAAAGTTGAACGGCGTTCTCTAGTTTAAGATATATTTTGTAGGTAATAGCTTAATATTGTTAGTTGAGTTCTCAGAATCTTTGGATCCTACTAATACTAATGTGACTAATTGAAAATCTTCCGAAGCTCCATTGCATTATGAGATCAGAGCCAATGACCATAAGCATCATCACTAATTTTGATTCTTATAGACATAGGGGTTCAAAGTTCAGGATCTTCCAGGCATTAAGTAGTAGTATCACACTAAATTCGGAAAAACTTATAATTAATCCATGAACTTGTATGGCTTAAGTTTTAACGATCGCGACGTTGAGAATTAAAGGTGATTTTTTTGCATCAAGAAACTTTTCGAAGTCCTTTCTTTTCCAACATACGCGGCGAATTTGACTGAAAACGCCATTTTATTACTTTCTGTGGTGTTTTCACTTTCAAAAAGCTTCGAGTTGGAATGCGTTTGGGGTATCAAGTTTATAGGGGTACGTCTGAGGTATGGTTGAATTCCAACCATACTCTTTTCGCTAAACTTGTGGTGGTGTTTGTTTGTGCCTGAATCTTCTTAACGGAAAAAGTCTTGGGCGTACCGTCAAGTTTTTCCGTGACGATCGAGAAATTTGTCCGAGATTTTGCAGCATACATAAGTCCACTTTACTATATTTAATTTGTCCCTGATCGATGATGATTTGATCATTCATCTACTAGTAACTTGTAAGTTCTTGAAGGCTTATAGTTATGGTGTATATGGTGTAAAATTACGTTTGTTTCACAACGGTTTCGAGTGGTAATTACTAGTGTTTTGGTCATGAAGTTGTCGGTGAAAATAATCATGGTATTTTTTGTCTATGAGTGCTATACATGGTCAGATATATGTGTAGTAGGTCTTCCTAGCTTCATAACACACGTCCATATTAGAAACATTAGTACAAGATTGTACTATATTATCCAATTATAAGTAGCACACATATCAGTTAGAAATCAACAGCCTTTCACGTGTACACTGTCTAGTATATATAGTATATAGGTTATCTACTGCCTAGCTCCCGAAGTTTTTTAGAAAAGACATCGAAGGCCAGCTATCAAAAAATTTGTGGTGCTATGAACTTCAAAGAGGAGATATCTGTTGAATTTTTTGGTGATCTTACTGGTTTTGTTGTTGTTCATGTTGAAACGAAAATTGACACAGCGACTTACAGCGCTTCAAAGATTTCCGCACTCCGAAAATTTCTGAAATTACATACGTTAACGCCAAATATGGAAGTACTAAGAGCTTTTTGGCGTAATTTAGTATTTACCCCCAAGATTAATGATCGAACTGAACCCTTATTAAAGACATGTCCATTGTGAATATCATATAGCCAATTGGATATCATACAATATCATCCGGAAAATTAATCATGAACTAGAAGGAAATCGGAAGAGTTTTTCCAGGGTTGTGTAATGAACAGCTCACAATTACATTTTGATCATACTATAATTTTCAAAAGAAAGGCCACTTTGGCAGGAAGCTAAACTTTCGCGAAGCCTTTGGCGCTAGAAAATGTCCAACAACGAAAAATTTTCTGAAAAGAACTCATTCGTATTCATTGCCCGTGAAAAAATGGCAGAAAATATAAGTACGGCTAAACAATGAACAATCAAGATCTAGTTAAAGAACTTCCAAGAATGACTTTGGTAATCTTAAAGTGGAACCACAAGCACTCCATTATGTTCAAGATTACTTCGAATGTGAGAACAATAAGAAATCCTAGACATTAAAAAAAGGACGTTCACATCCGCAATTAATTGGTTATTAAACCAAATCTAGACGGCCAACAAAAATTTTGGACATCCAGTTGATACTCCTTTCTTGGTTTAATCTTCTCCACTTTAAAATGGACAGTACAGTACAAAACACAGTACACAATGTTCTCATTTCAGATTTTGCTCTCAAATCTGCATATGAAGTAAATTGAATGTTTGTGGTGTTATTGGTGATGTGGTTGAACGTAGCGTTGATTGTGGTGAAGTATACTTCACACGGGTTACAACTTACACGGTTCTCCTCAGTGTAACTTTCAGGGGGTCTTTAACATAATTCGAGGTGAATGAACTTGAAAAACCATCACGAATATAAGGTTGTATGGGATGTATAATTCAAATGTGGTATTATTATGCACATATTTCAGGTTTGTTCGAATTGAGTAAAATCTGAGATGAGTTGAGTGTTCTCTCCAGCGCTGATATGACTTGTTGAGTTAATTATTCGACGAAAGTTACAAGCAACAACCTAATATCTAGTATATACACTAGTGCGAAAATTAAACATCTCACCTTACAAATCTGTCTCAATCAATATCAATCATTAATCCCATTGCTTTTCAAATGTGTTGAAACTGAATCAATTGCTCTGTTTGTAAATGTTTAAACAGCATAGCTTCTTTACAGATCAAAACATGACACTTCAGTGTTCACCAATGTCACCAACTTCACCTCCAGCATCAACAGCATCAAGGATAGCAACTGACTCATAATTTCCCTAAAATTCTCTTAAACTTATGCAAAATGTCCCATCTTGGAAAATGTCTCCTTTTTTTGCGGAAAAATTCTAAAAAATCATCTGCCTTTTCCCATCTAACTGTTAACGTTGAGCAGTGAGCACATTTCTTTTTCGTTGCAAATCCAAATGCAGATACGTGCATGTCCCGAAACCTGATTCGAATGCAGCTTTAAACTTTGTTGTGATTCAGATAACCTTTTGGACTGAATATTCTTCAACGTAGTTAATTTGAGCCATGTTTCGGTATATAATAAATTGAATTGGCACTTTTATGAAGACTTATATGGGAGATGAGAAAAAAAGGAAATTTATTTATTAACCATTAAACCAAGTCTTTATAAGCTTATAATCCTTTAAGGATAACCAACATTCAATTGGACATATTATCAATTCTATTTACCCTTTAAATATTCTTAGACAGAACATAAACGGGTATTAAAGTTGATTAACTAAGTCAAAGCAAGCAACAACAAAAACAGAAACATTAAATCAGTTAGCAAAAAATAAGGTTTCTATTGTGTCCCTTATTGATATCTGATTATTATACATTTATTTATTTATACCCTTTGAGATCCCAAATGTCAACTTTCCAAGATATTAATCAATTTGATTGGAATTCAATGTTGAGTGATATTCAACAACAACGTGAAAACATGAACCAAACACAACAACCACAATCAATCCCTAATGCTATGACTGCAACTACACCATCAAAACAAGATTTTTATGCAGTTCAACAAACTCAACAACCTTCACCAATTAGTTCAGATGATAATGATATTTGGTTTGATAAATTTTTGAATCAAGATGGTCAAATGAATCAAGATGATCAAAGAAGTTCAATGTCATCAAATGCTTCAAACACAAATGCTACTACCTCACCATTAGAATTCAGTTCATTGTTTGATGTTAATGATAGAGAAGATGAAAGTTTATTCTCTTCAAATGTCACAAGTCTTGATAATTCACCTTTAATTAAAGCTGAAGATTCCAATCAACAAATACCAAAAATGGATCTTCTCAATCAAACAATTCCAGAACAACCAACCCCTGAATCAATTGATGAATCATACCCAATTGATCAACAAGAACAAACTGCTACTAATGCTAACGCCACTGGTAGTGATGCTAAGAAACCAAAAAAGAAGAGAGCTCCAAGAAAGAGATTAACTCCACATCAAAAACAAGCACATAATAAGATTGAAAAAAGATATAGAATCAATATTAATGCAAAGATTGCAGGTTTACAACAAATTATTCCATGGGTTGCAAGTGAGAAAACTGCTTTCGAAATTGGTGATGGAATTAAAGTTGAATCTGAAGGTGAAGTTCCAAGATTAAACAAGAGTATGATTTTAGAAAAAGCTACCAGTTATATTCTACACTTACAAGAATCAGATTCTAAATTAAAAGAAGAAAATGAAAAATTAAAGAAGGAAATTGAAAGATTAGGTGGTAATGCTAATTTATAAGAAAAGTTATGATAAAGAAAAGAATTGATGAGATATATGAAAAGATATGAGTTTTTAAGTTATGTTATATTTAATTGAAGAAGAAAATTATAACGTTAAAGAAGAAAGTTTCAATTCTGCAGTTTTAGTTTGATTTTAGTTTTGGTTTCTATTTGATTTTCCAGTACAGTTTTAAAAGATATGAGAAGAGTATTTGAATTTTATACAACTTTTGATCAAAAGCCAAAAAAATATTTTAGTTTTTACAATAGTTCTTACAATTTAAATTAGAAAAAATAGATGATTGAGCTTGATGTTGATTATATTCAATCATCGTTATATATATATGAAATGAATTATGGGTTTACGTGTTTATAGATAATAGAATGAATTTGATTTTAATAGTTATTTGAAATTGTAGAATTGAAATTGTTTATTCCTGTTTAAACATTGGGTATAATTGTTGGGTATTAAGTCTTGGGTGTTAATCTCAAATGTGTTTTGGTTTCGAACTTTATGTGGTGAAATTATTTTTGTTGATCCCGATGAGGTGCTGCGCAAACCAAAGTGACACATTTTCCGCGAATTCTAAAAGCTATAGCCAAAAGTTGAAACCCATACATCAATTGAGATTTTGAAGAGTATTCGATTGAAAGATTCAGGGATCAGATACTTTGATCATTTATTATTATATTAGTGTAACTTCTAAGAAAGACTGCAAGGAATTTGCTATATAACTGGATACAGCCCATGTTTTGTCTCATTAATACAGTCAGAAGCTAGTACCTCGTAGCTCTTATCGCTTTCCGTTCTTCCTTGGAGTTAATAATTATATGTTGCAACTTGACTCAGGGGATTAAACTCATATTAATGAGATCTAGCTGAATATGTAAAACAAAATGGAATTCGTCAACTCTAATATAAGAAAAGATCATCGATGGTATCAACTCTAGAAACCCAGGAACATTCAAATCATTCATATTATACGCAATCAAGTCAATTTACCCCTGGTCATGCTCCCTTTCTTCTGAGACTGAATAGGTCTGTTATACTTTTTATATTACATATATAACTCAGTTAAGGTTGTATTGAGATTACTCTTGTAATAGTTTTAGCTGATTGCGTCTTTGAGGATCTCATGATCAATAGAAAGTCTGTCGTATTGTTCACACATTACAATGGTCAATAGAATTATATGTCTGTATAGTGAGAAGTGTAACTGTTATTTCCCCCATGTTCTTCAACTTATATATTGAGATAATTAGAGCTTATAAATAGATAAACATTGGACAATATATGAACATCTAGTTTGTTCATACTAAGTGTACTGTCATCAACTGGAGCTTAAAGTTCACAGTTGTATTCATGAATGCCGCAAGAAGTTAATAAGTTTACTTGAAATGTGTATAGAATTGTTGATCACAAATCGTTCTCTGGGACAAATTGTTTTACTTTAAGCTTCTAACCTACTCGAAAAGCATAACCTTCAGCAGAATTAGCTAATGATTTATTATTCCAGCATATGAGTTTTTTTAACTTCTTACTGCTTCTTCATCTTGATTTGCGTGTAAGTTGTAACTGACTTGTCAATCCTAACTCTCCGCATATAACATACCATATTCTATATTCTCAAAACAGAACAAGAAACTCACAATTTCAGACACCAAAAGCTCAATTAAGCTTGAAAGATGAATTGAAGTACTAAGCATGACCTAAAGAACATTCAATTGTCTTAAACAATACTTGAAGTTTATAGTTGAGGTTGAAATTCGCCGGTGATAAAAGGAAGGTCGTAATTTTGTGGCAAGGTAAGCCCTATAAGATATACAACCTCAACAATCTCGTTGATTAGGATAATGAAGTTACAACTTACAGATCAACAATGTGAATAAGTATGTTGAGATATTATATTATCAGCACGTTGGTAATGGATCTACTCATGTTCATATCTACTAACAATACTGCATTAATTCAACAATTTACTTATCGTACAATGTTGCGCAACAGCTCAGGCAATCTTGACGTACATACTGATACAAGATACAAGATCTTCCTTTGTAACTTTTGTCACATTAATAAATGCAACAGAATTATAGAGGACATGTTGAACAACATGAGCCTCCAAACCAACAATATCATTATAATATAAAGACATGTCCCAAACAGCGAGGCATCCAATTCATCTAATATATATCCTTTTGTACCGGTATGGTTTACCGATCATTCTTTCAGCCTTAACAAACAACTATAACCCCTATTCATGAAAGACATTTTCTGTTTGAGTTGATATCGCCGTTCTAGCCTTGATTCCTGTCTCAATATCACTGCCCATGTCAACGACAGCAACTTCAACCCCCTTGTAAATTGAGATCACGGCAGTTTAAGAATTTGTTAACACCCCTGAAACATGTTAAGTACAGGCAATTTGTAAAACTTTATTTTGACATAAACTGTCCAGAGATTCGGAAAAACTTCAACAAATTATTGATTACACATGTGTAAAAGAAAGGTATATCTTGTCTTGATAGCTTTTATAAGCATGTTTAACACCTTCCTTTATACCCCATCTTGATTAAATTGCCTACATATTGACACCTATATAATGACTACGTGTACTACATATACACGTGTAAAATACTGAGCAATTAACTTTTATTAACATTATGTTTAAACTGATGTCTAGCAATGAGTTTTCTATCTTCTATCGCATTTAAACGGACTTTTGAAGATCAATTCTTATCTTTTCACCGGGTGATCATTTAATTATCCCAAAAGAATGTTAATTTATCAGGTGCACCATCTTCAATATCACAATCTTTAGCAAAATTTTTACCATCCATTCTATCATTAATAAAGTTTTCAAAATCACTTAAAGAGATACTAAAACCTGGGCCTTCTGAATGACCTTCAATTGGTAACACTGCATCATTATGAACAAATCTGACAAAAGGTTCATCATAACCTTCACATTCTAATCTTTCAGTGATTAATCTAGCACCCATTGGAACTATGTTGGAAATTTTCCATAAATGATTGAAACTTTGATGATCTGTTGGTAAATCTTTAGTTTCGAAAAGGCCTAATAATGCAACAATATGATAAATATCTGTATCGTGAGCGAATGATAATGTCAATTTCTTGGAGTCATCTTTAATTAATCTAATCAATGCATCAACATAAGTTGAACCAACAGTTGTAGAAAGATTATTTGCAGTACCATATTGATAAAAATATGTCAAATCATAAATATATGAATAAGCTAAATATTCATCATTATTGAAAATGTCACAAATTTGAGTTGTTCCTTGAACATTCAATTCGAATCCACAATAATCTAATAATGATTTAACAATTTTTGAAGAAATGTTCAAACCTTCATTTTGTCCATTTAATCTATCAGCAGTTTTATTCAAGAATGAAGTTGATAATTGATCAATTTTATCTTGATTTGAATCAATATCATAATATTTACAGCTATTAACAGGTGTAAGAGTATTTGCACCTAATTTTGGATCATGTTCTTCTAGATAAACAACAAGACTTTCATTATAAGCTTCACCTAAGAATCCTTTAGCAAATTGCTTTGCAGAAACTGCAACTCTTTCTTGACTAGCTGTAAAGAACTTGATATCATCTATGAATGTCAAATCATCATACTGCTCTCTAAAAAGAGTACCATGTCTATATTGATCTAATAACCCTGAATAAGGACCTTTACTAGTTTCATTTTCAAATTCATCTTTATCAAGACCTTTGAATTGATAATCTTTCAAAAAACTTAAAGGACCTTTAATTTCCTTAACATTAAGCTCTATGATATTTTCAATTATTTCTTTACCTAAGTCTGTAGTTGGATATCTTTCACCATGTCTTGAGATTAAATTTGCTTGTGTAACTTTACATTGATATGGAGCATCCCTTTGTATACCATAACCTGGATTTTGAACATATGGAGAAGCAGCACCGATGAATCTAAGCACGTTGTATTGATCAAGAGCATTTTGGCTATATGGTTTCAATGAGTATTGTTGTTCTCCAATCGGTAATGCTTCAATTGCACTTATGGACAAAGCCAATGTTGATAAAATAGCTGATGATAATTGCATCTTGTTGCTTGTTTACTTGTAAGTTTGAAACTTTATGTTCAATTGATTATATCTGAATCTCTGGGCACTGATCATTTTATAAATTAGGATACTTATTAGCTTTTTAATACCAGTTTCAATGGGTGTTATTTGCCTCTTCTTTGTTGGGGAAGTTCATATTAAGTCGCCTGTCTGCCTTTACCCCTTGATTGAAGCGGATATAATGAGCACTTTTAGTTAACAAAACGGTCATGAACAACCTTTCTAGTCTTCTTTATTGGTTAATTGGATGACTTCTTAGAGGTTTCAGGTTTTTGTTGGATAATTAAAACCATCGTGGGCTCTCTAAATGCTTTTAAAACAAGCTAAAATGTTGATTATTTTCCACGTTTTTACTTATTTCGGTTTTCGGATTTTCGATTATGCACATGTTTAGATTTCCTAATCGGTAAAGCGCATTTATAAGGAACTTTAATCTGATCAAATTGATTAACTAAACTTATCAGATGTGAATCATGGTTGGCTTCAGTATCAATTCATGTTAAGGAAATACAGATCAATTATACAGATTAATCAAAGTTATATTTATAAGTCTATTATTATATCTGTTACTCTATTTACATTATATCTTAATCCCAAAAGAAGGTCAATTCAGTTGGAACACCATCTTTAGTACCACAATCTTTTTCATAAGTCTTACCATCTAATTTATCTTCAATGTATTTTTCAAAATCACTAATTGAAATACTATACCCAGGACCTTCAGAATGACCTGGGATTGGTAAAACAGCATCATTATGAATGATTCTAACAAAAGGTTCTTCTTGATCTTCACATTCTAATCTTTCAATGACTAAACGAGCCCCCATTGGTGCAATATTGGAAATTTTCCATAAATGGTTGAAACTTTGATGATCGGTTGGTAATTCACCATCAAATAAGCCTAATAATGAAACAATATAGAAAATATCTGTATCATGAGCAAATGATAATGTCAAATTTTTAGAATCATCTTTGATTAATCTTGTAATGGCATCAATATAAACTGAACCAATTGTTGCTGAAAGATTATTACCTGGACCTTTTTCATAATAATATGAAACATCTTTAGTATATGAATATGCTAATAATTCATCAGTTGTGAAAATTTCACAAATTTGATTTGAACCTTCAACATTCAATTCAAATCCACAATAATAAATCAATGAACCAACTTGTTCTGGTATTAAGTTGATACCTGGAGATTGGTTATTTAATCTATCAGCAGTCTTGTTTAAGAAACTTGTTGATAATTCATCAATTTTATCTTGATTGATATGTTTATCATAGTTATTACATGCATTAACTGGTGTTAAGGAGTTTGCACCTAAATCATTGGTATCTTCATCAATTTCTTGGATATAACTTTCATTATAAGATTCACCTAAGAACCCTTGAGCAAATTTTTTTGCAGATTCAACAACTCTTTTTTGACTAGCAGAATAAAATTTAATTTCATCACCTTCATTGTATAAATCATCATAACGATCTCTGAAAAGAGCACCATGCTTGTACAAGTCTAATAACCCAGAATAAGGACCTTTACCAGTTTCTTGATCTAAACCTTCTTCATCAAGTGCCTTGAATTCATAATCTTTTAAAAAACTTAATGGACCTTCAATTGTTTCAGTACCATTTTGAATTTGTTCAAAATGTTTAGCCATCTTCTTTCCTTGATTAGAAGTTGGATATCTTTCACCATGTCTTGAAATCAAATTTGCCTGAGTGACTTTACATTGATAAGGAGCATCTCTTTCAATACCATATCCAGTGTTTTGAACATATGGTGAAGCTGTACCTAAAAATCTTAATACACTGAATTGATCAAGGGCTTCTTGTGAATATGGTCTAATTGATTCTGATTTTGAACCAATTGGTAAGGCATCCACTGCGGTTATTGATAACGCTAAAGCTGATAGCACGGTTGTTGATAATTGCATAATCGATGGTAGTTTGGAAAATCACCTCACAAGCCAAGAGTATATTCTTCAATTGACGTGAATCCTTCAAGTATTTATAGATTTACTATATCCATTGGATTTTTAACTCTTTGCCCAATTTTATTCTTTCGAATGTGATCTGCTATACGTTTCAACGTACATCTGTAATATGTATTCTTTACACCCTTTAAATCGATTGGGCAGGAGCGTTTAATCTCACTTCACGATGCACATCAACCGATGATATTTGAGCCAATAGTATTGAGCGATTTGTCACAGGGTCCACCCAAAGGGTTGTTTTTTGATGAAGTTTTGGTTGTTTTCAGTTGATGATTCTATCAAATAATAAACAAATCCACGTTTTTTTGGCTGTTTTTAAATTTTCATATAGTAGTCCCGACCCCGTGGATCGTGCATAGTATAAGTAGAAGCTAAAAGGGTAAAATAGCTTTTTGATACGTCTAGATTGAAGCATGTTATGCTGCTTGAAATGCAACCAAATACAAAAGAGAATTATCGAGTTTGATGCTTAAGCGATGCTCGAATGATCGCTTTAAAAGTACTCACTAAATATACCTACGTCGCCGATTACAGATCATCATTTTAACAAAAAATCAAACAATTATCAAACTAATCAAAATCCTAGCGAATTTGGAGTAGCAACACAATTCTTAGATTCAAAATGATGAATTAAATCTTTCCATAATGTATCACCATTTTGCATGCAAGACTTATTACCAACAAGAATTAAACCATATTTAGCTCTTGTTAAAGCAACATTTAATCTTCTAGCATCTTTCACAAACCCAATATTATTCTGAGGATTTGACCTGACACAAGAAAATATAATGAAATCCTTTTCACGTCCTTGAAATGCATCAATTGAACTAACCATGATACCACAAATTGTCTTAATACTAGCAGGCCTCTTATTACTTGAGATAGAGAAGTCATCATCAATTTCTTCTTGAATTCGTTCATTTTTAGGATTGATTAAATGATCTCTTTGAACCATTTCAGCAACTAGATTCCTTTGTGCAGAGTATGGGGTAACTATACCAATGTTTCGTCTTGATACATCCTTCATAATAACCAAATCTTTTAAAGTTCTTAAAATCATTTGGGCTTCACCTTTATTCTGAAATGTATACCCACGATTAACATCACTTTTGGAAGAGTTCATAACTTTGGATTCCTGATGAACTTTACCATAATCAATAAAAGTCAAAGGCTTTGTATTTTCAAAAGTTCTTTCCTCTTCAGTAACACCATCGGTTAATAGACCTTTATAAAACCTCTTAATAGGGAACTGGGAAATCATTGGATGCATTCTATATTGAACATTTAACATATGTGGATTTTTATAAGTACCATTTTTCAGAATCCTTTCAAATAATGATTGTTCCAAATATGGAATTTCACTAAATGAACTTAATTGTTTCTCATCACCAACGAAAACAAATTTCTGTGCTTCGTAAGCACTTAATGGAATCAATGAACAAGCTTCAGTAGATTGCGTACTTTCATCCATAATAACAACTGGGATTTCCTCGAGCTCTTTTACCTGGTATCCACCTGCAGTCACCGAAGTAGCTAGTACAACTTCTGCCTTTGGTACTAATTTAGAAATCAGTTTACCTTGTGCTTTCATTAATTTTTTATATTCCTCTTTTCCAATAAGTTTTTTACCATATCTTAAATCCAACATAACACTTTGATTGGATTGTGATAATTTATCATAAATATTTTGGTGTAAACAAATTGAACTCAATGGATGTGTTTCATTATATTCCTTTTCTTTCTCTGCTGAAACAATTCTTAATATTTTATGTTTACCAAAATCAATCAATTTTCAGCAATGTTATCAATTGCAATATTTGAAGCTGCAACAACCAAAATTGGAGTTGTACCATTCTTCATCAATTGTAAGATAATTTCATGAATTGTTGATGTTTTACCTGTGCCTGGGGGACCTTGAATAATAGTTATATCATTATCCAAAACATGATTAATTGCATCTTTCTGTGAACCATTTAAAGTTGACTTTGTATAGTTCAACTTACAATTTTCTGATCTGATTTGATTAATTTGTTTATTACCTAGTAATAATTTAATGAAATTGGGATTTGAAAAATGATTTATTGGATTTGAAAGAAATTTCATTGGATTTAAAAGAAAATTCATTGAATCTGATAAAGGTTTCATTGAGTTCAAAATCCTTGAAATTGGGGCAGAACATGGTATAATTGATTTCAAATTTGATCCACTTCTAAGTTCATCAGCATCATTCCAACCATGTAAATTAAAAGTCATTGTAATTATGGGTGCATTCGCACCGCCCGTCAATTCTTCAACAAAAACTTCCCATATTTTTGTATCTGTACCAAACTCTGTGGTGACAAAAAATGATTGATTATTACTGAATGGCGTTGCACGTAAGTGTCTAAACTTGAATGGAATAAGTTCTTTAATTTTATCAGTGTATGGAAGTTTAATAAATACTTGATTCATGGTATCAAGACTCCATTCTGATGAAAATTCAGTAATTGAACCAGTTTCAATTGTTTCTTCTAAATAAAGATGATAACACATTTCTTTGTAATACGTTTCTAGTGAATCATAAGAGAGCTTTGGACCAATACTTTTAAATTTTGAGGAATGTTCAAATTCTTCATAATCAACATTAGATTTGGACTTGGACTTAGGCTTGGACTTTTTACCTCTTGAACCAGAATTGTTATCACCATGTCTTCCACCTTTAGAACCATCTTTATCTAAAGTGAGCATATGCATCATACCCAACATATGATAAACGAAATCATCACTCTCCTTCTTAACAATCGTTTTGCCGCGTAACCCTTCTCTATTGATACAATCACCACAATAAACGAACTTTGTATCAGAAGCATCAACTTCAAGATCAGTCTTCTTTTGACATGATTTACAACATAAATCATTAATTTTGAAATAGGTTTCCAAGTTGTTAAAGAATAACCCATTTTGTAAAGAATCTTGAGTAGTAGGTTTTAATTTTTGCCTAACAACACAACTTTTACAAATCAATAAAAGTTTTTCACCACCAATTCTTGAAACAGTCAACTTATGAATATTATCATCTTGACATTTTTCACATTTTACAGCCTCTTTAGGTTTAACACGTCCAATACTTCGATGTCTAAGGACTGATAAATGTTTCAACATCTCAACCCCGTCTAATTTAACTGAGCATCCATTGCAAATGTACTTCACCATCTTTTCAAAACACTTGCGAGTCTCCTAAAGCATATACCAACTAAAAGGTGAGAGGGAAATCATCATGAATTCAGTGGCAAATGTATCCTATTTAAATATCAATTGCATAATAATTTGTTCATCTCTTGTTCAACTTTATTTAATATGGCGCCTGGAAGAACTTATTATTTTAAAGTTTAACTTATCTTGCATTCGCGTTATGTAATGATAGGAGATTTATCGAAATTAAGGGGTTGAAAGAACAAGACACAAGCGATTTGTTGAAGAGGTACCATAATGAGCTTTTTAGACGTAGGTGTTAATGCTTCCTTTGGTTTATTGGAAGTTATTTTAGAACGTATGATGATTTAATTATGAAACGAAGAGCTTGTAACGGTTACATATCAAAGTGGTTTGCGCCACATTTTATATATCACTTCATTATTTCCTAATATTGAGCTATTATGATAGTAAATATATGAATTTTACTAATCAATAATCATTATTTTGAGCTCTAGTTTCATTTGGTATATCTTAAATATGATTTTAAGGACTTTGAAATTTTTTCATTTTTTGGTTTTTGAAGTCTTTTTTTGAAATATCAAAAGACTGAGTTTCTATTTTGAAATAAATGAAAAACAGCTCAGAAATAATATTTCCAGCTTTAAATCAAGAGATTTATCAGCATAATAATATTATTCGGCATTTTTAAAGTGCCAATACACTCTTAGCTTTTTTATAAATCTGAATTTTCCTTACTTTTAACTAAATAAATGAAGGCTCACTTTTTCTCGGCCGAAAAATATATATAGACTGAAATTAAGTAGTTTCAAAACCACAACTAGAGAATCAATTTACAAATATACGTTTGAAAGATAGCAAACTAGCTAGTAAAAATAATATATGATATTGAATTCATAGGATGATATTAATGTTTTGCTGGTATAATTCCATATAAGGGAAATATTCTTTCGGGTACACAAAATTGAGGTCCAACCACGCATATTTAAGGAAATTGGCGCTTTTATATCTTTCGTACATATTAGCTTTAATAATTATATGATTTATCAATTTCCAATTTTATTTAGTAATTATACACAAGGAAAAACGAAAAAAAATCATTTGTCCTTCTTACGTCTTATAACTTTATCAGCAACAAAGACGGTTCTATCTACAACAGCACCAACAGTTAAAATACCACCAATTGCACTGATAACATTTAGTAAAAATCCACTCCATGAAGTACCATAAGTTTCTTTATTAATGATTTTTAATGGTGACATTTCAAAATGGAAGAATAAACCTGGAATACCACCTCTTGCATGGAATGTATTCGGATGATCTTCATCACGACCACCAGTCAATGGACGATCATGATAAGTTGAACTGAATTGATTTGTTTCCACTTTAGTACCATTCAAATATTCATATCTTGTTGGAACCACTTTTAAGAAGTAAGAATATAAATGATCTCTACTACCTTGAATTGCATTAGTACCATCTAATGGATGACTTGATAATTCTAAAGTCTCAGCAGTATATTTAGAGTTGACATCTGGTCCAAAACTGAAATGATTAATGACATGACGGAAATTGAAATCTTTATTTTTACCATATAGTGATAAATCATGAACATGTCTATTTGGTGCACTATAACTTGCACCTGGAGCAAAATGAATATTACCATTAATTCTATTCAATTTAGCAGTACCTTTAACTCTACAACCTTCACCTAGACGATCATTGATTTTCTTAACATAACCTTCTCTTTCACATTGTTCGACATTTTTACCATCAAAGAAAGCCCAACCAACTGATGCATAAGCTTTTCTTACACTATCACAATCATTACAACACACTTTTTCCTCTTGTGGTTTATTTTCATTTTTATCTTGATTCTTAGCACCATAACATGGACCACAGTAATCAGCTGGAATATCAGCATCAGCATGACCATGATCATCACCAATTTTCATTTCTTCTTCACCAATTTCCTCACCAGTTTCAGTCAACCTTATCTTTGTAAAACCATAATTGGTAACATCTAATTGTAAATCACCACTAACGTCCATTATATCTAAAGACATGATATCACATGGTAAGTCTGGGAAGGTGACATCCAAATTTATATCCAATTTCAAATTACGATCTCTATCCACAACCAATTCTGGATCAATTGTAATTTCGTTGAATTGTCTCCATTCATTTATAATTAATGAGAATAGCGTTAAGATACACGTCACTGTGATTAACCCACCAGAGGTAGTCTTGACTCTGGCATCTTCCACAGTCTTAGAGAAAGCATCAAAGGACAAAAGCCCTCCCTTCTTAGCCATTGTATTTGATCAACAAAGTATGACTTTAAACTTCAATATTTTGTCTTACTTCGTATAGATTTGAACACGAAGTTTAATTTTTCGAGATCAAGAAGAGGCTCGGAGTGAAGTTTTTGGGAACTTTTGATACGAGACACAATCATATAAACTACAGATTTTCAAATATTATAACAAAGGAATCTTTTGGAGACCTTATGAATGCTCTATTAAATTAAAATGTGGTGGTTTATATACACAAAAAAAGAACAATTACTTAATTCAATGTCTTGTTTGGAAACCAGCGACTAAATCACCTGCAACGTTTAAAATTTCATTGAAAATTGCCTTTTTATTAATTTTAACTTCATCTTTGGTAACAGGTTCAAAATTATAACCTAATTGAACTTTAAATTTGGAGTTTTGTAATTTACTAGGTACGAATAATCCAGTGATGACATTTTCACCAGATTCTGATAATGTATGTGAATGATATGAAAAAATTATAGTACCTTCAAATTTAGAATTTAATTCTTGAATTAATTTTCTAATTGGATTAAATTTAGATGTAATGTCTGATGGATATGAATTACTTGTATTCAACAAGTTTTTGAATGCAGATGTATTTGGTAAGATACCTGAAGAGGTAGTTAATGGGATGCTTTTCAAATTGATAACAAAATCATAATCACCTAATGATGGTGTAAATAATAAGTCCAAAGTTTTCTTGTTCAATCCATTGTTATTAATCAATTGTATAGCAACTTTTGATAAAGCTGTTAATCTTGTAGCAATTGGTAATGATAAATTATGAGACCAAGTAATACCTGATGGATCAAGTTTAGTACCAACGAAAAATTGTGTTTTCAAACCTTGAGGATCTTCTTTACGAACTTTTTCAAAATTTGATTTAATTTGTTGATGTGATTGAACAGTTAAACGATCAGATAATTTTGATAAAATATTAGCTTCTTCTTCATCTTCTGGTTTTTTACTTAAATCTAAGATTAATGGTTCTTCTTTCCAATTCCACTGTGAAATGAAATGTAAAATTCTTAAGAACCCATTTGAAACAGAAGATGGAACATCAAATTGACCAGGATCAACAAATGGTTTCAATGCAATTAATTCAACAAGTTCTTCACTTAAATGGGATAATAATAATTGATCATCTAACCATTTTTTGAAAAGACGAACTGTTGGGGAATAATATTGGAATTGATGTGATAATGATGAGATGGTTCTTGTATGTGTAACTGAATCTTGATAATTTTGTTTGAAATTGAAATAAATTGAATCTAATGCATGTTTTTTCTCCTTCTTAGCATTACCAACAGCTCTTAAATATAATGTTTCATCTCTTTCAGTTAAAACACGTAATTTAAAGCCATAACCTTCAGGCGTCAAGATATTCAAAGTTGTAATATCAAAATTATAAGGAATAATATTTTCTTCTTTTGTTAAATAACTTTTATAAGCAGTTTCTGCTGATAAAATTTCATTAATTTTCAATAAAAATGCAGTTTTAACTTTTTCCAAAGCAGAGATTTCATCAGGCCATTTAGTTGAGGTTTCAAATTGTAATACAAGGTCATTAAAAAAGTCATTATTTGAAACGGCAAATGGAACTGGTTGTAAATATGATGTGTATCTTAATGCTGGACTGATTGGTAAAATTGATCTAATTGATAATGGTAATTCAAGTTTGAATAAAATCTTATATAAAGTATCGTAACTTCTTAATAATGAATTATATGAATTTGTAGAAACAACAGATTGTTTTGTTGATGATGGTAAGTTTGGTAATGGTAATAATTTATTAATATTTGTAATATTACTCTCTATTTTCAAATCTTCTCTAATATGAGTTTTCAGAATATAATCAATAATAGATAAAATGATTGGTTCTTTATAATCATTAGACCATATCACAGAATGTGTAATATTACCATCTTTAAATCTTCTTAATGATGATTTTGGACCCCAGAAAGATCTAAATTGTGTACTATCTTCACTATCATTTGGACCTTTTGTAACTAATTTTTCAGCTTCATTAGGATTAACTAAAATGCCCACGATAACATTTAATGATTCCTGACTTGATGGTTTTCTCTTTGATGTATCAAATTCAACAGTTCTTTCAAATCTAACATCAATACCACGAACACGATCTCCTAAACCATATCTTAAAATTGTGGATACTTTATTTGCAATATAATTTTCATAAGTTAAAAATGTAATTTTTTCAAAAGGACCAAAAGCAGCATCACCATTTGGTGAAAGTTGGAAATTAACACTAAAATCATATTTAAGGTAATCTATATTGGAATTTTTCAAAAATAATGAATCAAATCTATCAACAACAACATCATTTAATAAAGCTAAAGTTTTCTTAGCATGATGTACTAAAATTGTATAAGAATTTTTGGTAACTTTATGTAAAATATTTAATTTTGTTGATTTATCAAAAATTGTTGGTGTATTAAATCCCCCTTTAATATATTTTGTTGAATCATTTGAATCTGAATAAAATTGTAAATGACCATCAGTTAATAAATCTTGTTCAGCAATATATTTAATAACACCTTTAAATAATTGATAACTTGAAAATCCATGTAATAAGATTTTATTACCATTTGCACCACCACCATTTAATAAAGCAGCAGTTAAAACAGCAAATTCAAAATGTCCAAAACCACCAGCATCCATTGTAGAATTTAAACCTCTTTGAGATAACCATAATCTACCCAAGATACAAGCTTCTTTGAATTGATCTGCAGATTTTTTAGTTTTATAAAGATATTTCAAATATTGATCATATGAAGTCATTGTTAAGATTGATGCATTATATAATGAAGTTGGAGGCAATTCTAATTCTTCATTTTTTTGAACTCTAATACAATTTTTATTTGGTAATAATTTTTTAGCATCAAAAACACCAAATGGGAATCCCACAAGAACATTTATGGAAAATTTTGTCTTGTAGAAATTATATTCAGATCCTTGATTAATATTTAAAGCTTGAATTTTCAAAACTGGAGTCAGTATATCATCATTTAAATAAGTATAAGATAATTTTAAGAAATCTAAACCTTCTTTTTTGAAAACAGTTTTCAAATTTTCAGTTAAATAACCTAAATAAAATGAACGTTTATGAAGAGCTCTATAATTTAAATAATCTTTAGCTTGTAATAATTCTTTTGGCATTGTGACATTGACATCAATTGATAAACCATGTGGTGATTGTATAGCAGTCTTCAAACCGAAAGAACCAATAATTGATGTGTTTTCAGGTTTACTATAACCAAATTTATAATTGATATTTGTAGGTTTAGGATCATTATATGGTATGGTGGTTTTTTTAGATTTAAACCAAAGTTCAGCATCTTCTAACGAATGTTCTTTTAAATCTGGAATTGTTTGAATCATATCATATAATTTATGTAAGAATTTTTCAATTTTGGCAACTTTAGTGTCTTTTAATTTAACTTCTTTAATTAATTCATCAATTTGTAATTTGAAAATATTTGATTTGAATAATTCTGCAGTTTCTCTAGCAATTTGAACTTCTTGAGCAGATAATGCACTTTTGTTTTTCTTACCAGATTGTTGAACTTCTTGGCCATTGGTTTCTTCTTCATCTTCATCACCTTCACTTTCATCCTCATCTTCATCATCATCAATTTGATCTGATTCTGGTTCATCTGCAACATCCTCATCGCTATCTTCTTTGACATCTTTCTTTGTGAGTTTCTTGATAAGTTGTTCCCTGGTTAATGTGGATTTCTTTAAAGGTTGAACATCCTCCACGATCTCTTGTTCTCTAGTTCTTTTAGCCATCTTTATGATATTTTATTTGATATTTAGATATATATCTTTAATTATGTCTAATGAGCCTTAACAAACACACAAACAAAGGTAAACAAATACCTCCAATCTTCCCAGACAAGGACTATAGTACAGTGGCTTTCAAAGGGAAGTCGTAAATTCAACCCCTGATCTCTATGACACGTTGGAACACTTAGCGCTTAGTCTTGAATTCAAAACCTCTTTGTCTTAATGCCCTGTACCAGCTAAACAATTTTTTCAAACTTTTCTGTCTTTCGCGTGGAAATTTCAGTACGTGTGTGTAAAAACCAGAACACCAGTACAAACAAAAAAAATAATATTTCGCGAAGATCAATAAAAAGTGGTGTGTGGATGTTGTTTTTAAGGCCCCAAGAGTGTGTTTACCAATAAAAATGACTTACCTAAGCATTATATAATTCAAGATTTTTTCAAAAAATCGCGGATTCGCGGGTTCACCGGTCCGGAGAATTTGTACTACGTTGTAAAAAATTATATGAGGGAGATGACTTTATTTTGATTTCATTAATACTTTAAAATAATTTTTAAATTGTTGAACTGTTGAAATCTATATTGTTGTTTTTTTGTTGATTTCATTATTATTCACTTTACTTGTTGCTATTAATAGTACTTTGGATATCATTGAATTTGTCAAATTGAATCTTTGGTTGTTATAGAAATCATTTATACCCATTTACTCAACAAATTTATATAATATTAAAATTTTAACAAAAATGATGATTAGAAGTATATTAGGGCTTCAATCAAGAAGAATAATATCTAGAAGAGCTATATATCCAAACCCATTGGTTTATAGATCATTACATTCTTCATTAATAAGATTTCAGGAACCTGTGAAACCAAAAGAATCACATGTGGCAACACCATCAACACCAGCTGCTAAATCAGTACCAAAAAAATCATTATGGGAAAAAATTAAACATGAAGCTAATCATTATTGGGATGGTACTAAATTATTAGGTCTTGAAACTAAGATTTCTACAAAATTATTATTGAAAAGTGCTGCTGGTTATGAATTAACTAGAAGAGAACATAAACAATTGAAAAGAACTACACAAGATGTTGTTAGATTAGTGCCCTTTGCGATGTTTATCTTGGTTCCATTTGCTGAATTATTATTACCTGTTGCTTTAAAATTATTCCCAAATATGTTACCATCAACTTATGAATCTAAATTAGATAAAGAGAAAAAAATGAAAAGATTAAGAAAAACTAGAGAAATTGTTAGTGAAGTTTTAAGAGATACTGTTCGTGTTAGATTACCAAGTTATGTTACTGAAGATCAAAAGGCTGATTTTAGAGAATTTTTCCGTAAAGTTAGATCTGGTACTGAATCTCCATCAAAATCTCAATTATTAAGAGTTGCAAGATTATTTAAAGATGATACTGTATTAGATAATTTACAAAGAGCTCAATTAGTTGCGGTTTCTAAATATATTAATACTTCACCAATTGGTACTAATCAAATGCTTAGATTTAGAATTAGATATAAATTATTAAAAATCAAACAAGATGATAAAGCTATTGATTATGAAGGTATAGATCAATTATCAACAATTGAGTTACAAGCCGCTTGTGCTTCAAGAGGTATTAAAATTAATGGTGTTGCTCCACATGAATTAAAAGATGATTTATCAATTTGGTTACATTTAAGATTGAAAGAAAAAATTCCATCAACTTTATTGATCTTATCAAATGCTTATACTTATGGTGATATTGAATCAAGAGAATCATTATATGATGCCTTACAATCAGTATTAAGTGCTATTCCAGATGAATTGTATCATGAAGCTGAAGCTGAAGTTGCCAAAGATGATGTTACAAATAAACAAAGATTAGAATTGATTAAAGAACAAGAACAATTAATTAAAACTGAAACTAAACAAGAAGATGAAAGTGGTACTGTTGTTCAAGTTAAAGATAAAATTAATTTAGATGATGCTGATCGTTCAACCCCAAGAAAACCATTAGATAAATAAATTTAGAAAAACTCAAAGAAGTGATATTATTTGATAGATAATCTTGTATATATAAATACTATAGTATATACCCCTTTTATAAAGATAAAAGCATGTAATATATATATAGCTATATATATAATATCAATTTCCCTCTGTCCAATCAAAATCTTTAAAAATTTCACTCATTTCACTTATACGTTCATCATTTTTGATCCAATAACCTTGCTTTTTGATAATCCAAGGATCAACACCCAAGACACCACCTATAACTTCTCTTGCAAATAAATCACCACGAGGCCAATTATAAACATCTTCCACAATATGACCAATCCCACCATTTAAATTAAACCAAACATGGAAAAAGGGTGCTTCTTT
Organism: Hansenula ciferrii; assembly: GCF_000313485.1. NCBI lineage: Eukaryota > Fungi > Ascomycota > Saccharomycetes > Phaffomycetales > Wickerhamomycetaceae > Hansenula > Hansenula ciferrii. The sequence goes on from NW_011887701.1 coordinate 163,892, forward strand.
AGCAATTGAATAACGGAATGCATCACGTCCCATGGTTTCTGAATTTTTATTTGTATTTATTATAGATTTATGTTGCTGTTCTAATTCTGAAGAATTTTCAATTATTGCTTGTTTGAAAAAACCCTCAATTGTTGATGATAATGATAAAGGAATAGGAACTGCAATTATAGCAGCATGATTATGTTTCTTGATTGAAGATTCATAAAATATAACAGATTTATTTAATTTAGTATAATAAAATTTTGATAATGAAATCATATAATTTCTAATTTCATCCCATTCATCTTCATCACAATTTATGGTATTTTGAACATGATTTATTGGAATAATCATTGTGGAAAATTTTGTTATTGAAGGATTAGGTGTTAAAGTTAAATAAACTTTATCACTCATACTTAAGATATCACAACAATTATCATTTTCAATACATAATTGACAACGATCCAAAATCTTGGCCAGATTTTTAGCCTGTGAAGTTTCAATGTTTTTCAAATCAATAGAACCTTTTTGAATATGTTTTGCTAATGAATCTGATTGATCATCTTGATAATCTAAATCTGTGGAGAATTTTTTATCTTTTATAATGTTTTGAATATCTGATTTTCGTAAGCCAGTTGTTGTTTTCTCTTCACGTATCATATCTTCAATAGTCATATCATCTGGATTAGTTATGGATGTATAATTTTTCTGTAAGTTTAATATATCATTCTGTTGCTTTATAGATTTACCTTTGTTATGTTGTTGATAAAATTTTGTTTTCAAGTTTTCATATTCAGATTCAAGTTCTGGTAAGTCTGATGATTTCCTTAGTTTTGCCTTGAGTATTTTAGCATTTAATTCATTCAAATGTGTTTGTGTTATAGGTTCATTATCTGTATGTTTTGGCTCAACTAATTCATATTCATCATTGAAATCTTTTGTATCTTTTATTGGCCTGTCATCTCTTTCCCTATAATCATCTCTATGTCTATGTGATCTATACCTATGTTCCTTTTCTTTATCTCTATAATCTCTTGAGCTTCTATGACGATCTGATCTATGTGAATGTGAACTTTCATGATGACGCCTATGTGAACTTCCATGTGAACTTCCATGACGATGAGATGAAGATCTATGATGGTGTCTATCATCTCCATGTCTTGATGAATGATTTCGATCTTTTCCATCACGATGATGATCTCTTGAAGAGCTATGACTCTGTTCCTCTGACATTCTTTTAATTTGAATTTTTGTTGATGTTTGAACTGTTTCTATGATGTTTTCACATTATTAAAGAAAAAATTATACTTATATGAAAAAAAAAGTAAACAATTCGGACTTCCAGGTATAAAACAGACATGAAGATCAAGAAAACATAAAAGACACTTCAGATATGGCAAGATATTGGTGTAATCAGTGTGAAATAGTAAGTATATTCAAACTCAAATCATTTGGTTCAGTATACTGACTTTCTTCTCCCCAGTTTGTTGATGATAATAAAATCTCAAGAAAACATCATGAAGATTCTTCAAAGCATAAGAATTCAGTACAACGATCAATATCAAAGTTACATCAAAAGAATAAAAATATTCATAAAGAGAAAGTAGAAGCTGAAAGGGAACAGAGGAAGTTGAATAAAGAATTGGGGATTAAGAGTGATTATAAACCTGAGTTTAAGAAGAAAATTAAGAAAGATGAAGAAGTGAATGAAGAAGAAGAAGAAGATACAAAGGAATCTGATGAACCGAATATTGGGGAATGGTCAGTAGTTGAAAAAGAAGATACCACAAGTAACAAACCAACATTAGCAGAACATTCTACAGTTCCAAACAAACCTAAGAAGCAATTATCCACTGCAGACTTAGAAACAAAGAATTGGAACTTAACAAAATCAAAACAAATTGATCTAAGTGATTCAGATGATGATACAAAGAAGAAACCAACATTATTTAAAAAACGTAAATTAAAGACGTAAAATAAAGAAATAAATAAATAAAACTACCAATAAATAAAATATAACTTTGTTTTAACAAAAAAATGGAAACAAATTCATGTTCATGCTGTATTATACTTTTTCTTATATACATGGTATTTCGTAGATATACACACTATAATCATAGTCTCATTATGTAGTTTTGGTCTTTTTTAAGAAAGTGATTAAATCAATGGAAAGGTCTTGAACCACCTCTAACAAATTCCATAATTTTCCAACCTTCAGTTTCTTTATCATCAACATCTTCAGCAATTCTTGTTAAAACCATAGCATAAGAACTCATAACAATGTTTGATTCAGTACCAGCCGCAATTTCACCAGTTTTAGCTTTTCTATATAAATGAATTTCTTGAGCTCTACAGCCAACAACCAAAACAGGAATATTTGAAGGTAATAATTTTGCACTAACAATTTCAACACCTCTAATATCTAAAATTTTACCATCTGCAAATAAACCTTGTTCTCTAAAGATTTTTTGTTGAGCATTATAAACATTATATGGAGCTTCACTAAACCAAGTTTTCAAAACTTCTTCTTCACCTTTAACATAAGCATCTAAAACTTCAGGAATTATATATTCACGTAAATTTTTTGTAAAATCTTCAGTATTAAAAGCTGGATCAATTTGTTTAAATAATCTAATAACTTGTGCAGATTCAGTTTCTGCAAATAATCCACCAATTTTTTCAGTAATTGATCTTATAGTTGAAATTAAAGGATTTTCAGATTCATCCCAATATTTAACTTTAAAATCAGAAATTTGACGACCCACAGTAGTTTTTGTTTGGAAATCTTCAATTTTTTTACCTAAACCTTCACCTTCAGGTTTTAAATCAGTAGCAACTAATGCATTACCAGCTTCTTCATTTGATCTAACAGCTTTTGGTCTTTTACCAGAAGCGATTTCTTTTTCTCTTCTTAATCTTCTTTGTTCTTTTGATTCAAATCCACCATATCTTGAAGCAGATCCATCATCTAAAACTTCCTTAACATCTTTATAAACTTTAGTTTGTCTAACAGGTTCAATAACAGAATCAACAGCATCAACAGTTCTTTCAACGGTTTTTCTTGTATATTTACCAGCTTCAGAATCCCAAGCAGTAATTACAACTTTTTCTACAACTTCACCAGTTTTTTTAACAGTTTTACCAATGACAGTAGTTTGAGTTTGAGCTTTTTTATAAGCTTCACGAGCTTTCTTATAGGCATCAGATTCACCAATTTTACCAGTTTCATCTTGTAAAGCTTTTATACCATCTTGTAATTCTTTTGATTTTTTCCATTCTTGTCTAAAAGTTTCTGTAAAAATTTGTAATGGAGATTTTGGAGGAGAATTTAAATTTTTAAAAGACTGATGGAAAGATCTTGTTATCACAAGTCTTTGTGATTTAGTAATTTGATTCCTCAACATCTTTTGATGTATTTCTAAGGGTTTATGATGTATATCTTTAATACTTGATTTATGTTTATAGTCATTTTTCGCCATTCATCGAGATTTTTTTTCACCGAATACTTTTTTTTTGGATTATCAAAGCATCCGGAGAAAAAGTCGATTTGTATGGGAGTCATAAAGGTGAATCATGTATTAATGAGAATTAAAGAATATTTTTGACTAGCTGAAAGATTCATGAAATGGATTAGTGTTCTAGCTACAAAATGTACTTTTCAGATTTTCAAAATACCAACTTAAAGGTGAATTAAACCAAAATTTATACATATTTACCATACAATTGAAAAAGACTCGAAATGATTATATCATCACAGTGCTTTGGCTGAGTAAGCAAAAAAATTAAAATTCATTAAATTCAATATTAAATGGTCTTAAAGGCTTGATCAGGATGATAATGTTTACATAAGGAGTAATAGTAAATTATTGAAAGCATAATTACAACAGATTTAAACACCCATCCATGCTTCAATATTTCACCTCTTGAAAATGTGGTGAAAATGAAGCTCCTTACTTTGCGGGACGTTCTAATTTTTTTTGTCCACTACGGTAATTCTGTTACATAAGCGATACATACACTGCTTACTTATCATTAGTCTTCAAAGTAGATATAATTCATAAGTTTAAATGAGAAGTGGTCAGTATTACTGGAGAAGGATCTATGATAATTAATGAGCTATTGAATGACACCATTATCCTTATACCATCCACAATCCAATATTTCACCACTAGTAAACCCCAAATTCTGTCCACTCTAGTTGTCCCATTTTATTGAGTAGCTTAAGTAAAAGCAAATTTCGCGCTTAAGGAAAATTAAATCCGCCTAGCACTTCACTGGGATTTTTTCTGTACTTCTGCCTAAAATTAAAGAAGGCTGGCTAACTAGTTGACGTACTAAAAAGATTTAATCATTGTAGCGTATCTATTTGATGTTGACTCTTGAGATTCCTTAATGAGTAGGTGATATGAAATTGGGTATTAGAAGCTCACATTGGGAAATTTGTTGTCCTGTTTAAGTGTCTTGTTACCTCGATCTACAATTTCATTTACGATATCCAGAAACTTATCAACAAGGTAATTTCAATAAGGCGGTTAGTATAGAAACATCGTATACAAAAATACTATGGCTCTTTAACAAGTATATACTACAATTTATATTTATTATTATTGTTATTTTATTAGACTGTCTAAGCTGTAAACATTAAATGCAAATTAAATTGAAAAAGTACCTTTTGAAACCTTGGATACCAGCTGAATACCAAAGAATTTAAACAAAAACCAAACTGAAAAGAAAAAAAAGCCGTAAATTGAAAGTCATTAATTGGGTATGTAATTGTAGATCTGTGTCATTGAGAGAGTATTGGTTGATTGTGATGATGATGGGGGATGCTGATATGTTTCTATATCAAATTTAAATTAACAGAATGACCTAAATGAGGATAATCATCTTCATCTTTATATTCAACATGTTCAGGATCAAATACTTGTTCTTTCGATTCATCATCTCTTGAAATTAATTCTTCATGATGCTTATAATCTTGATTTTTAAATGAATAAACATCTTTAATATCCATAGATTCACGAATATTAGTTGTAATTGAATTTAAATCATGATCATCACCACATGAATGAATAAACATAGATCTTGTTTGAAATAAATCTAATGATAAATAAATGAATAATGTGAATGATAATCCAATAGTAATGTGTAATAATCTAGTTTTCCATTTATCTAAATTTGAAATTTTTGGTAATTCTTCTTGAGTCTCTATTAGACCAATAGTTTTTTCATCATCTGTAAAAGTCATTGTAAGTGAGTGTAGTGTATAAATTGAATCTTGAATTAAGAGTAAGAGTGCTATAACTCTAAACAAGAATACCAGCAGATTACTCCATTATATACTAGATTCCCACATTTTTTATAAAACAAAGCATCGTGGGTTAATGCTCTTCATAATTTTCTTTTACAAAACGTGCAGCTTTATCAGTTCAAAAACAGAAAAACTGATTCAGAATTTTGAAAAGCACAAGCACGTTTTGCATAATTTTAAAACCGTCTCGCGAATTACAAAGAAGAACCACACAAGAACAAAACTGACTAACCAATTTTGTAAGCGAAACTCATAAGATGAACCAATAATGAGACATAGACATAGACATTGACAAACAAGAGTATGTCTAAGTCAAGTACACTGTACACAAATGGTCTTATTAACACGGCACCCTTGTTCACGAGTAAACCACTGGAAAATTACTTAAAGCTGGTACAATACTATGAAACAAAATTTTCATGCGTGAAGAACAGTGAATATACGTGACTAAAAGTGACTCCAGTAAGCACCGTTAAAGTCTATTTTTGGCACCAAATGTGGTAAATATACATGCTTAGCTTATACTAGTAAGATAAAAGAAGTACTAATATGTTGTATAATTGTAAAGTATACATAAGTTAGAATGTCATACTTTTAATTCATAATACATTTAAGGCTCATCAATACAAATTAGGAGGACCATCTTGTTTTAACATTCATTACATCAAATCCTTATAGTCCTTGAATCAAATTTGGTATAATCAAAGGCTCAAAGCTGGAAATGAACGTTTAATTCTTTCTGCATTTGAAAGTATTACGTACTAAAAAATAGTGACATTGTTTTAAGTGTTTAAACATAATTTTTTGGGGTTTGTTTTCGTTTAAATGTTTGATAGATCTCTTGGCTGGTTGGTTAGGTTATTTGTTTGGGTATTATGTTTACTTGATGTAGAATACATAGTGAGTATAGTGATTCAAGATGAAACATTGATAAATTACTGAAACTGAAGTCTAATATAGTACAGTAGAGCTACATACTACATAGTACAACCTGAAACCAGTGTGTACTTTTTGTTTCAAAGTTCATTTCTCATAAATTTTAGCGCCATATAGGCTCTATAGACATTTCTAAACTACCAATTCAAACTAACATGATCATTTTTTTCAACATCATCATGATTATCTTGTTTTTGCCAATCAGGATGATCATTTGTATCTTGATATAACCTTAATTCTTCTAATCTTTCAAGATCTTGTAAATTATCTTGAGGTTGTTCATAATTTGTTACTTCACCTTCATGATTTATATTTATTATATCAACATCATCAATTAAATGTTCTTCTCTTATATTTGTAGCAATGTTTAATGGTGGTGTTACATCTGAATCATCTATTGGAATTTCTGATATATCAATAATTTCATTTGAATAATTGTTTAATCTTGATACTATTGAATTTATATTTTCTTTATAACTAATTGAATTATTTATGTTTGATACTTCTAATGTCATACATAATAATAATATTATGGATATTATAATCATGAGATTTATTAAAGATTCTTTAAGTCTTATGATTTTGGATTTTTTGGTTTGAAAATTTATTAAAACATCATTTGGATTAATTGCTATTAATTTTTCTTCATCTAATTGAATTGACATTGTGTAATATTAATATTGATTGACCAGTAGTTATATTCAACTAAATGTAATGATATCTATGACCAACTTATTATACCATTTCATCACCAAACAATACAAATTCAAGAATTTGAAGAACCTTTCTTTATTATATATTAAATTTATGCGCACCGCCGTAAAACATCAAAGGCCTCAAAAGGTAAAATATGACGTGAAACAAGATCAATTTTATGGCCATAGATTAGACACACGAGTTCAAACGACCGTGCATCAATAACTTATCATTCAGATCATGAGATTTGATCCAATCATGCATTGAGGAATTTGTTATCGAAGGAATGGCTAACAAAATTAACAACGTGCTCAATGATCCACTATTGCTATATAGGCTTACTACTTTCAAAATTCAAAATTCAATACCGATACATGACAAAATGATAAATTTAGCCTACCAAAATTCAATTAATCAACCAATCTTTAAACGATTTATATTTAGATCATTGATTGCATTATCATTTTAAATTGACGCGTCAAGTATGTGAAGTATTACTAGCTTTATGGTAATTCTCAGAATTCTACTTTATATCAATATTCAAAAGGAGACATTCGAGGCTTAGACTTCCACGAATATGATTTTTTTAGTTTAACAATTTAGCATCAACCAGCATTAACGAGAATAATTCATAGGGCATATTGTTATGATTCAGGCGATTATACTCAAGTGTGTAGTTTATACCATTCTTTGTTCTATATGTTATTAGAGTATGAAGTTAATCGGTTGTAAACTGTAGTATTACAGTATTACTCTTTCTTATTTGGTAAATCTCACCATCAGATTTCCGAAATTATAGTATGTACATCATGTAGATCAAATTTGTAATTGTCTATAATCATTTGAACTTTTGAGTCGTGTGCTGGCCCCTGGGGTAAGTTGTGAAATATTAATCTGAACAGTTTGGAATGGTAGTTATATTCTTTACCATACTGGATATTATTCACCATTAAAGTATATAGTTGAGATATATGTGATTAGGAGACAAGGATTTGCATCATCAACTTCTACAAATCATAAAATATTAAATTAAGAATACACGTTAAACATAAAACTCATTAAACAAAACAAAAAACTATAACATGAACCATGACAAACACATGATTAATTTTTACCTTCATTTTGTTTGATCAAGTTCTGGATAATCCGTACGATCTTTATACTCAACTTTTAAATCAATATTTGTATCAGATTCTTCATATAAACTTTTAAGAGTTCTTGGTTGTTTTGTGAATTCATAATCAACTTTATCTTTATCTTGTTCATATTCTTTAACTTCATTTACTAATATTTGTCCAAATTTTTGTTCTTTCCCCTTTACCTCTTCATTATTATTAGGTGAATTAGAATCAATAACTAATTTATCATTATTTGTTTCATCAGTAAATTGCTTCATAAAATTATCAAAATTTTCAATAATACTTTCTTCAATAATATTTGAAGGTATCCATTCTGGGAAATCAAAATTATCATCAAGATCAATTTCATAATCATCAAGTAATTCATATTCCCAAAGTAAATTCTTTATATTACCCAATTGATCTGATCTATCAATAGTTATACAAATTAATAATATAACACCCAACACAATCATTATATTCAATACCAAACTTTTCCATTTTTTTAAATTACTTCTCGAGCCTTTATGTTTATAATCTTCTTCAATTAATTCACCTTCTATAAATTCATCATCAGTTTCATCTCCAAGATATACTGAAACTTCTTTCTTATAACTTTCAGCAAAATCCATTAATTTCTCTTCATCATCTGCATAAAGTTTATATTGTTTACCACTCTTCATTATAATATATTAATAGTCTTGGTAAATATTTAGTACTCCAACTCCAGTATATTCAACGGTTATCGTATAAAGATTTGACAGGCCGTTAAAGTAAACCGATTCTTGTCAAAAGGAAATTCAAATATCTTTATAGTATCTAATAATCAAAATTTCTTTAATGCAGTGTAAAACGGGTTAAATCAAATATATAACGACACGGCTTGAAACCTTTTAAGCTTATAAAGAAGTTTGAAGTTTAAACCAAAGAGCAAATTATTGGATAATAATTAATAAGACGCGGTACTGATTCCTGATCCGTCTAGTGAACATTGTGACTCCTTGTAAAGTTCAGAATCCAGATTAAACAATATTCCAAATATAGCACATTCTGCAGAGATCTAACTTGCGCTCTGCAGATAAAAAAGGTGAGCACTGAGAATCAAGATCAAGTAGATCTGTCATCCGTTAAAACTTAAGACTCCATATATTAGCACCAGCATGAAATGTTTAATCAAGCTTCTAATCTATTGGGTAGCTGGTTTCTTTTCATAAGGTATTAATTAACCTGCAATATAATGAAAGTTTGAGGAGCTCATGAATGAAAATAACGTTGAATCTTGGGTTGTTGCACTCGTTAACCGTTTGTATATACAAAATTGAAAGACGTTGAAACTTGACTACAATTTACAAGTAATTTTTCTTTTTTTTTGATCGGTAAGATTTAAATTTAGAATTTAGCACGGAGTGACGGCACTATAACTATGGAAACCAATATAAAATTTTACAGAATGCATAAGTAAAGTGCATATACGAAAAAAAGATTACGATTTGTACTGAAGATTACTAATGAAATAACATCTACTGAAGTCTGAAAGTTATTAATATGGGAACTTGTTGAATCCATTACAGCGCTTTCATATACAAATAATTTTAATGTCGGATAGAAGTCTGATTAGTTTAGTACTTTTGATTGATCACAACGTCGCATTTATAATCATGAGATCGATATAGTATTATAGTTGTACTGTTATATATTGAGTACACTAGTGACGTACAAGCCCCACGATATTGTTTCGATAATATACGGCCATGGTATGCTACTACAGACCCCCTGCTTATATTATTATAATGAATATAAACATTATTAACTCACTGAATGAACACGTCTAATAGCTGCTATAATCTACTCAAAATTGTAACTCGACGTGATCACGGATTTATTAATCACCAATGATGAGCTTGAGAACTTAAAAGATCATATGCCAAATTAATAGTTAACATAAATTATAATAACATTCGCTGAAGAGGCAGTGTATCACAAATGCCCGCCAGATAATTGACGTTTAGTAAATTGTATTATCATCCCCTTCACCTTGGGCCGATCTTTTGTTTCATTTACATATTCCGTACTTTTTAATTGGTTCAAATATAATGAAAATATACATGATTGAATTAATCTTATACACAAACTAAACGCATGTATAAAGAAGCCTCTCTCGATTACAATTATGCTAGGCTTCGTCGCTGATGATGATGGACTTTCAATGTACTATATTCTTTAATAGCTTCATTGACTTGGAGTCTAAATTTAACTTTATGATGATGGTGTTGTTTCTTCAGAATTTTCGGAATTTTCTAAAGTTTTCCCTGTAGTATAATATTCTTCTTTGATTTGTTCATTGATTTTTTTGAATAATTCATAACCTTTGAAAGATAATCTAACAGCAACATTAATACCAATGATGATACTCCACAAATAAATCAAAGTATCTTTATAAATGGCTTGTTGAACCAAGATATAATAAAAAGCTGCTCTCAAACTGGTATATTGGAATGAATGTTCAAAATATTCATTCAAAGTGATACCAATCTTCACCAAAATAACAATCATTTCAACACTAATCAATCTTGAGATAATTGGTAATGCATAACGTTTAAAGACATTCTTGAAAGTCAATACTTCATCAGGACCTTCCCTTAAAATCTTTGAAACATCAGGTCTGAAACGCATCAAAAATGGAATGAAAGTGAATGATGCAAGAAGTAAATGTAATGGAATAGTAATATAATCCAAATGGAATGAAATGCTGGTATAATCAATTTCACCTTTTCCATAAAAATGTCTATAAGGTGATTCAATAGCATTAATATGTGCAGAAACACACAATGCAATATTGATACAAACTGAAATGAAGAAGAAAGCAGTAACAGAAAATATTGACCCTGTGATTAATATAAATTTCCAAACATCACGAGCAATAGAACCATATCCATTATCACCATTAGCTTGTTCACGTCTTAATTGTTCTCTTGCATTGATTAGATCTTGCTCTAAAACGTTTGCGATATCTTCATTAGCAGCGTGATTAGCAGCAGCTTCTTGTTGACCATTATCATTACCAGCTTCACCAACGACATCTTCACCTTCCATGATTTGAATATGACGTTTTTGAATAGCATTATCATAGAATGCTAACAAATGAATAACAATTTGAGAACCAACGGCCAAGGATGTTGTATCTAATTGATAAAGACTAATACCAGATTGACCAAGGTTAGAGTACAAATGACTCCATTTGAAAGTTTCCTCTTTGGTAACATTGAAAAACAATTGAATCAAATAAGTGAAAGGTTTACCACAAATATTTGCAGTTAAAATAGCACTAACAATCAACAAAGCTGCAAAAATCCACAACATGGCCAAGAATAAGACAATTCTAGTACCAAAATAAGGTGGTCTATAGACAATTTCATATTGATTTGTTGTTGTCAATTCATCTTCGGAATCATCAAATTCATCCAGAGGGTATTTTTCATCAACTTTATCTAGGCCAGAATCATTAATACTTTTTAATGGTTTATCATCTTTAGACACTGGAATGAATAATTTTCTAACAAATTTTCTTGAAACTGTATCATGTTTTGGTGCTCTGACTAAATTACCATCTGGAATGAACACAGCTCTAACATCAGTAGTCTTAAATAATTCTTTTGCTTGTGAACGACTTTTTGGTTCTGTATAATCTGGTTTAGCACCTTCTAATTGAGCTTTCAAATTACGATATAAAACATAACCTCTTTCACGTGAATCGTGTTTGCCTAAAATGAATGATGATAATTTTAATTTTTTACTTGTGATTCTAAAAGCACGGATCCAATATTGTCTAACGTATTTTTTGATTAAATCCATTTGCTCACGAACAGTGTAAACGATAAAGTTAACGAAGAACACACCAGATAATGATTTCAGATCTAATGGTAAGACAGAAGAGCCTGTTAACTTGAAAAGTTGAGTAACAGCACCAAAACCAATTAAAATAAATAATGTGTAAACAAATCCTGATAAAGCAATTCTTGAAATTTGTAAACCAAATGGACGAACCAGAGCATCATGAATTAAACGAGCATTTGGATCTTCTGGTGATCTAATGAAAAACAAAACACCTGGTCTCAAAATAAATTTTCTAGTCATACCAACAAAGAGAGCAAACAGACACATGTATAGTGTACCAGCTGCCCAATAAACAAAAAATGTCAGAGGCATATAGTCTTTTATGAAAAAAACTTTAGATAAAATCAGTGCAGTATCATAAGAGAAAATCGGGGTTAATGATAGCTCCAATAAGAATCCACAATACATTGGGAAAAACACCAATTCAATTGCAAAAATCAAAAACACTTTGAATGTACAGACAAGATCCAACAATAGAACAAATAATTTACGTTCAAAACCTAACAATGGATTATTTCTTGAATGCTTTTTAGTCTTTGAAGATAAGTAGTATAAGATCCCACTATAAATTGCACCATAAAAGATGGATAATGGAATGATTCTTTCAATTGTTGATTGTGGTAACTTATGTCTATAGACATTATCAAGAGTGGTGATAACAGGGGAAATAAAGTAATAAATGATGAATTCTGAAGTGATTGGGAATTTATCTTTTGTTTCAATGGCTAAGTCAAACAATCTGTTTAAACCTTCTTTACCTCCTGTAATGATCAAAAATTTGTTAAATGCTGCTAATATACCATTTGCTAATAAAGCAGTACAATAGAAAATCAAATTACCAAAACCAGATGGAACAAAATATGCAATGAATAAATAAACAGCTAAAAATGCATCACCACCAACAATAATCATGTAAATTGGCAAAGACAATAAAACATCATCATCTTCTTGAGGAACAGCAGCAACAGCAGCAGCAGCAGCACCTCGAGCTTGAGCAGCTTGACGACGTTCAGCAGCTAGAGCAGCAGCAGCTTCTTGGTCAATATTAGGCAAAATAGGAGCATTGGCTGCATTTGGTGCAGCTGGTTGTTCATTTGGACGAGGTGGTTCATGGAAAGCTTCCCAGACTCTAGCAGGAATTGGTTCTTGGATTTGACGACGAGGATTAACAGCATTTGGAGGACCAGCAGCAAGTGCGTTTGGGAAAGGAATGATAGGTCTTTGATCATCCAATTCAGGTTCATGTTCTATTTGATGATCAAATCTTCTCATTTGTTCTCTTAAACGATCCAGTCTTTCAGGTCTCAAAAGATCATCTTCATCTCTTGTATCATCAGATTCATTATCAGAACTTTCTCCACTACGAGGTTCAAAATCAGGATCTTGATCTTCATCCTCTTCATCCAATAATTCATCTTCATTATTTCGTCTTCGTAGTTCATTACGACGTTCTCTTTGTAAAGCATTTTGTCTTTGTTCAATAACTCTAAGAGCATCTTGGATTGCTTGATTTTGAGGATGATTTCTATTTTCTAACATCACTTGCAGATTTTGAACTTCCCTTAACATTCTTTCATTATACTCTGGATCATTAACATTATGTCTCAAATTTGTAGGACGTGCAACGTTGACAATAGTTTCAGCTGGACCAATTTTCTTCAAAATTAAAGTCTTGAAACCTGGATCTCTTGAAACCCATTCGTGTTCCAAAAACAGGATCAGATGGATTGGTATCCATGTCAACAAAAATGATAAAGAATCAAAATAACTTGAAGTTAAAGCACTAGCAATTTTTGAGAGTTCATATGGATCACCTTCAACTTGTAATTCACCATAAATTAATGAAATCAAAAAATCTTCATGAGGCATAGCACCATCTATTATCCAAGTGAATAGTCTACTAGCAGCTTTCCAAAACAATGGTATTTGAATCAGAACACCAAATAGCAAACCTGAAATTGTTAACCCGTAACGGAACAAGTGAACAAAAGTATCTTTAAATTTAACAAAAATTAACTTTAGTGGGACTCTATCTGGTGTATCTTCTTTGAATTGTGTGGTGAATTTATATTTGACATGACAAATATCACAACTTGGATCTCTACCTGAATGTTTTAACCATTCTTCAAGACAACCTTGGTGAATATATTTGATTGAACCTCTGCATTTACATGGGTAAAATAATGGATCATCCGGAGTGGCTTCACCACGACAGATACGACAAAATTGTTCTTCCATGTTGTAAATCAATATGAGCCTGCCTGTGAATCTCTAGAGATAACCAGTTGTCTTTAACAGACTTCTTTATAAAGAGAAAAACGATGTTTCCTTTCCTTTTATTAATGACAAACTCTTTGTAACCAATAATTTATCGATTAGTTAGGACAACAAAGGATAACACCTTTTTATAACCAAACAATATCTTATGTAAACCGATAAAAATGCAGCGGTAACCTAGCTGAACCTTGTACTGGTTATTGAACAGGTAAATCAGGAATGATTATTCAATGCAACTAGCAAAAAATGATATACTGAAACCAACAAAATATTACGTTGTGTCACTTCGCTTTTTCAGCAAAAAAAAAGCCATAAACAATTCAGCGCTAAAAAAATCGAAATCATCAACTGAAATATTCGCGAATGTTCTATAGCTTTGATTACATAAGCGATGAGCTAATAAACCATGTATCACCCGGATATCCACAGATCAATTTCGCGGCTCAAATATACCTTTATTTACATTTTGAACCTTTTATATTAATCATTAGAGAAGAGGTTGAAAAAGAGGCGGTATTCCAAGTCAAAATGATTAGAAGACAACCAACTACAATCACACTTTCTCCAGAAGATGTTATCAGTTATGATGATGAAAAAGCTAAACAACAACAACAACAATCATTGAATCAAAATCAAAACTCATATAATCAAAATGGTAATACTTCTCAAGATTCTGTTTTACAAAGATTACAAAGTCTGAAATCAAAAGATGAAAGAATTGGGTTGAGAACCAGTAGTAGAAATTGAGATTCAATCCACCTGGCCTGTGTTTCAGTTGATGAAGGGATCAATCATGAAGTGAACACTTCAATCCCATTACATTGTTATTGTTCAGATTTATTGTTTTGCTCATAAAGTCCAGCGCAGTTAGTTCTACAAACACATTAAAAACATTGATGTATTAAAATTAAGCATTAATGAATGATTAGCAAACAGTCTATTATCCTCCCCAAATTGTTAAACTAAAAGTTGCTGTAAAAAAAATAATTCATAAAAAAAAGAATAGAAAAAAAACATTAAACTCCATTTTCCTTGGACCTAGAAATAACACAATAAATAAAGCATACAAATATAATTTGAAAACAAAAAAGTTTTTTTTTTTTTTTTGCTTGAGAATGGTTGGTAATGGTGATAAGCTAAAGAGGATTGATCTTGTTATAAGTCAACAAAATATTGCTGGTATATAAGTCTAATGGTAATAATTTTCATTTGAAATATTTTTTAAACCTATCCAAAACAGACATACTTGTGTAATATCTAACTTGACGACTACCATTAGTATTCTGTAAGCTAACCAAATTTTTTTGTTGATTGATTGAATTTGAACATGAGCCATTTACTGGCGTATCAGTACCCATTAGTGTACCTTGAGTACTTGAAAACAGTTCATCATCACTATCAATTGACTTGAAACTCTCATCATCATTTTCTTTTGTGATATTATCAATAGGATTTTGACGGTTATCAATATCTGATGATTCGAATGGACTTATATCACCAGCTGAAATATTTGTAAAAGCACTCGTATCAGTATCAGATCTATAGTTCAAAGGATTATTATTTGAACCTTCATTTGTGACTTGATTTGAACTGGATTCAGTTGAGTGATCTAAAGTTGGAGAAAAGGCATCAAATGAAGTATAATTTTCATCAATGGTTGATTTCAGATCTTCATTATAAATACTGAGATCTTCTGGATAAATCACGTTATTTTCAATACCTGTTGAATCCTTTTCAATTTTAAATTTAGAAGTTGTAAGCCATTGTCCATCAACAACGTACTATCAAAATGTTAGTATAATCTCACACCAAATAATTGATGAAAATACAACTCACTTTAAATACAATTTTCTCTCTTGGAACTTCAATTGTAGCAGTGTATAATCCAGATTTACTTTGAACTAATTTCACAGATTTGGACCAGTTATCAAAAGTTCCAGTAACATAAACCGCCTCATTTACTTTAGTAGGCCTTTATCTCAATTAGTATGATATACCGCCATAGTCTATTAACTTTATACTCACCAGTCAAACGTAAATAGAGAGTTAGGCATCTTTCTCTACTCAATCTTTATTATACTACCCTTAATTATTTTTTTATATTATAATAACCGCCAAAACAAAACAAAAATAAACCAAATAAACAATCAAACCTAAAGAAGCAGCTTGTGATAGCGTATACTACAGCCCGTGTCACCCTTAAATGACCTTTTGAACAAAACTTGGTCGCGTCTATCTTCAACAATAAAGGTGTTAATGGCGGATCTCAAGGAAAGATACTAAGAATCACCAATTTTTCACAATTTTCACCATATCCTTAATTTTCAGCCCTTTTCAATTTCTTTCTTGTTCTTTTCGCAAACACTCCCTAATCTTGAAAATATTAACAATTGATAAACTTTAATTGTATGTTGATTCAGATTTGGAGCGCACCACACAGGCATGTGATTTTCAGGTGACTAAAAAAAACAATAAGTTCTGGTTCCTGAGACATTTTGTGGTTCACTTTTATGTAACAAACAAAAAAAGAGACTAGCTCAGGAAACTAACCTTCACATGGCATGTTGCATATATGTTGAAGCACAAAATATACACAAAATGGTTATCACATATGCTAACATATTTAGAAGAGATACCTTAGTTGGAAGCTCCTTCAATTACCTTCAACCTTCAACTTGCAGAATGCACATCTGCAGATTGAACCAATCTTTATAATGGCTAGCTATACTGACCAGCTTCACATTTCTACACATAAATCATATGATACACGTTGAACCATGCATATTATCTTTTTCATCATCCACCAACGATTGTCTTTAATGTTGTGAGTCCGGGAGTGCTGATATTTCACGAGTTGCAACATGCTATATGATTATAAATATTGCCCCAAAATCAATTAAAGCTATAGTGGATTAGATCCACTAAATCAACCATAACTATTCTAGCATGGTTGCTAATTAAAACCTGAATTCACCAGCCTTAGGATCTTTATAATTCAATCTAGTTAACTGATCACATAAATGTTCCATGATGTAGAATAACATCAATATGAAAATTACACGTGTCGAGCCAGAGCAGAGAAGTATCTTAATATTATTGAGGACCATGAATATAACCAACTAGGTAGCCTACAGCTTAAAGCCATATTAATATATTGCTAGCTGATCATATTAAATTAGGATATCCTTATAAGTAAATGATCAGAATCTGATCAAGTGCTTTTATATATACGATCACATAACCAACGCGTATATAATGTAATATATTATTCCAGCCCCGTTGCAGTACGCTATATAAATTATAGTAGATATTATATTATTATATATAGTCATTATACAATTGTATATGCACAGTACTATAATAGTACTACATATACGTTTGGCTAAACTACTGCTTAAGAACCTAACTAGCTGTTTTATATCAATATTTATATCAACACCATTTAATCAGATTAGCATATTGGTATCTATAACTCTCTAACACATGGTTTTGGGGGTACTCATGTCATTTTCCATGTCGTATATATGTAACTTGAAAACTCTTCTATATGCTTTTCAGTGTCAATATAGTATATAGTATATAGTACTGAGCTAGGGGCGGCTAGCTCGAGCCTCGGACTTACTCGCCGGTACTGATTTCAGCACATTGTTCAAGTCTAATTAACCATAATTCTGGCATCTTTTGAATTTGCTTGATCAGGAAAATATGATAGCTGGGCAAAAACATAGCTTTCTATAATCATAATTAAAGGACTATAGCTTTGGAAAATTGGTATATTTATCGCTGTTCTCCTTAGAAGTTAGAACTTGTTCACTAGTCTCTAAAGTTAAAGGTGCGCATAATTTGTAGATCAAAGAAAATTACCGTATCTAGAAGTTCAATAGAGCGCGTAATCTTTTTTTTCACTCGCGTTAATTTTTTTACGTACATTAATTATCGCACGTCAAGACTCAATATAATTGGACGATGAAAAATACACCCCCAGAACAATATCAGCGATGCTAGTTTTATCATCCAAGTTATGAAGAACGCGATGCTAGTTGACCATGTACCAACTTTCAAGTGCATAGTTAATAAATTTCACAACATCGATCAACAGATGCATATATGTCGATGAGATCGTGTACAATTGTACCCGACAATTAGCTCTATCAGTCGTTATGTAACAGCTCGTTCAAACTGCTTCATAGCTCATCAATATAGATATTTTCTATGTGGATATTCATATGAATTCTATCATGTCTTTCAAAGATCAGCGTTTATATTTTGATATATGGTTTCATAAAATAGTAGATACGTCCCTACTACCTAGCCTCATATCACTGTTGATGGACATCTCACGTAGCTGCTTCAACGCTATTAACCATGGCACTAGCGTTAAAGCGATATACGCGTTACTTAACTTGTTATAAATATTGTCAGTGTTTAATGTCGATTAAGTGATCGATCGTTGATTTGAGATTGCAGACGTTAGTAGTGCTTCGACAATTGGCATCTACAGCTAATATGGCCAAATATATTAACACATGCTCTCTTTGATATTGAAGCTTCACAGTCCAAGTATTTTATTAATGAATTCATTCGTGACTGATCCTCAACATCAACAGCAGCTATATCATAAAAAGACCTTATATTTAATGATCCAGATAATGATCTTCTTGAACACAGCTTTAATATTGATCCAGCCTTTATAATCATGCTAGGGCTAATCAACCCCGTCGATTTATTTCAAACATGTTATAGTACACGTAACAGATGCAACGAGTGAGGACACGGTAAAACATTTAATTGAGTTGAGATCAACCTACGATTTTATGAAGCATTAGTGAAGAATGTTCGAAGTATTATGAGGTGATGTTTGAAGGTGTTGATCGTTTTAAACTGTGAAGAGGTATAAAGTGCTCTCTCTATAGCAACGCGAAAAATTAAATTATACACGCGCGTACTAGCTTCTCAGTTTTAAATCTTCACTACGAATAATTATTAACCAATATAATTGGACGTAGCTAGCTTGCTTTTCTCGATTAGGAAAGTCGAGAATTTACCTAGTCTTTGAAGTTTGAACCTCATTCGCGAATTGGTTGAGCTACATGTATCCACCCAAGATTGGGCAATTGTCAGTTAGCTTTAAAAATCGATCACCTTGTATTTCTCTTTGATTCTTGTATTATATCTGTTTCTATGTCAAACATTTCTCTTTATAATATATAGCTACACTCTTAATATTAATTACCAATATGGCAATTACCAATATGGCAATATTTACCAATATGGCCTAGAATTTTATAAAGAAATTATAATAATATGCATATAGTCTAGACCCTAGGTCCTACTAGTACCGGTTTTCAGTGCATGTGTGACAAATTACAATTACGTCTCTGAGCTGTACAATGCTGACAATAAGCATGTAATTAACAGATTGTAGGTATGAATACATTAGACTGCATATTGTTCCTTAGATCTATAAATTTTCAAGACTTTAATACTCCTTGAGAATCTCTGCTAGCTGGCCTTATGGATTTCTTCATACACAAGACGAGCTACTGTTATAATGATCAAGCTTAGGCATATCGGTATTTCTATCAATTATAATTCGTTTCGAAGTATTAATATATAAAATGAATAATGATCCAACTTCTATATATACTGCTACACGTCGTATAACGTACTCCACTATAGCAGGGTCTCAAAAAATTAGTATGAAGATATTGTACAAATTATATAGCGGTCGACCAGCTAGTTAATATATAATATATCTAGGTCGATATGATGTACTTAGGTTATGAAATTGATTCAAATATAATATAGCATCATAGATCCGAATGTACTTTAAGTAATTAATTAATCAAATGATCATTCGAATCAAAGTCTGTTTAATGGACAGCTTAATCATGTAATTGATCATATATTATATTCCGACGCCTATACACGTACAACTCAGTGCACAATGGGCTAAAATTATATTTGAAGATATTATATGTCAAACGCTAATATAGGGTTTACAAATAATGAATTTATAAATTCGATATATTCACGACGTGTATATTATATTCACATATTTGATTAAAACACTTCAGTAATTCTCAATTTTCCGACGTCAATATCAATGATGTTTAAGGATTATATCGATGTAATATTCATGTAATTATAAGCTGTTAAACTAGCTAGATATGTACCAATCTCAACAATAATCCTTGTATTGTATATATGTATGATAGATGCGATATTTGGTATCAATAGTACGTCTTGCTTACGTCTTCACCAATGGTTATATGAAACTTACAATATTACTGTTCAATTGCACAAGATCATCAGCTGATATGAAAATATTGTTAGTAGAAGTTTGAATTCAGCATGCTCAACCATTGCTGAAGACAACGATTTGATATACCATGTGCCGTATTAAATTATGGGAAACGGTTAAATGAAATCAGATTATCAAAATTCAGCCAGACGATCATATGCAAATTGTACTATTAGTTAAAGGCTTGAGCAAAGTGTTTTTAAATTTTGATCCAAACATTATCAGGTTTCTGTTTGACAATTTGACCATAAAAACACACAATACATTTACCGAACTAAGCATTAGAGTTCAAATGTGTTGGGATAAGTCTCTTTTCTTATAGTATTACAAAATTTGATGGATGGACACTTCTCGATAACCGATGAGCATCGACAGTTCGATATTTTTCTCAGTTTTCTCAATTTTCAAATACTCTGCTGAGTCTGCTCGTAAGTAGTTACTTTTTATCATATAACATCATGATATATTGATACAAGCAGTTGTTTTTATGAATTCTGTCCAATTAGCCTTCATTTATTGCGGTTCATTAAAGTTCATATAGAGATGTCGAATACACTAAGTTTGAATTTTTCGCGTCGTATAATTTTCCGATCAAAAAAATCGTCCACAATTTTCATGACATGATGAACACTGAACAGCCTGTAACAGCTAATGTTTATGAAAATATTGGTGAACCCACCGTTCACATAACTGAAGCAATCATAGTTGAAGTACCCGCTAATCGACAAGATCTGAATGTTGATGATTGAACTTTTCACTTCTACCAAGTTTAAAGTGGATAGGAAACAGTTGATATCGTGCCATCATTACGTATAATTTGTTCGGAAAGCGATGGATCATGGTATCATGGTGGTGTTGAACCCACGGTTAATGTAATTGAGATCCCCATTGAAGAATCAATAACTATTTCATTTTCGCATCTGACTACAGAGTACTACTACTGTTGTAAACCATATAAAGCTAATTGATTTTGCAGAGTATTGAAATTTGAATCCTTAGTCTGAGTACAAAAGATTTTACTTGTAATTACCGCTTTCCATGGAGACCCTTTATAATTTTTGCAATTATACCTTTGTATACTTTGAAGATCTCAGCAGAAAGTTACACAACTTTGAAACGGCCTAGCACTAATTGAGCTCGATAGTAGAAACCTGAAATTAAAGGCTTGTGTAGAGCAGCTGGTATATTCGGGTCTACAAGCCAAAGACTAGACCTTCTGTGTAGGATTTGGGGCAAGTACTAGTAGTGATTAGTGATTAGTATACTCACTGCACATGAAAAATCCAGATCCAGATAACTTGTATACAGGATGCAAGGACCACAGTCTAGTACGTCGTACTCTCAAGTTCTCAACTAGTTAGTAGTAGTTATAGTTTATAACTTATAAGTACGTGGTACGTACTTCAAGATGTAAATTTAAAACATGCTAATTAAAATTAGACCTTCAATAAGTTTAGACAATGGGGTACTTGATATGAACTAATTGAATTAACGTCTTGAAATCATTAACATGCTTGAGCATCAAATCATGCCATTAATAAATATCAGATCATGGTTTCACAATTGAAAGCAGGCCCTGATGTTATAAGCTAGAACAGTGAAGAACTATTGACGTATAGCATTGATGTTAATCAAATTTAACTTTCGAATTGATTGATCACAATTGAGTTAAGAGTCGACAATCTGTATCTGTAAATCCATATACAAATTAGCTTTAAGCTTCAGTACAGAGCTCCTCTATTTCATACTAATTCAGGAATATGGAAAAAAATTGACCCCTGTACTTCAAAATATTTCGATCTTTATCAGTCTCTGAAAAATAACCAACTGGGGTCTGGTTAAGACTGAAACTCTCCCGACTGTTTAAACTAGATACGGTTGGTAATATAGTGTGTGTTCCTTTAAGCTCCTTCAAATTTGTATTTTCTTTAAATATTGTGTATAATGTACGCTTGCTTTTTACCATTAGTGGATCTAAAAACTAAGAATCAGATCATTCATTTTAACTGATTTGTCAATTCAAAGACAAAATTGTCGTTCAGCCTTGAATATGTTCAAAATACAATATTTCTAGCAGCAGCTGGACGTTTAAAGTCTTGTAGTCTCATAAATTCTATAAATTCTCAAAAGCAGACCATGAACCAGGCTAGTACCAGCTCCTTTCAGTCTCCATAGTTACAAATGTATGTAAACTAAAATATTTCAAATATTCAAAGCATGCAATGAAAAGGAAAAGGAATCTATAATTTGGTTGAATCGACATGAAAAGTAGTACGAGCTAAAAGTATTCCTGATGTTGATTGTTATATGGTTGAATGAGGCACAAATTAGAATAATACGAAACTAGCTTAAGAAACTGAGCTTTTTGGGACATTAACCACCAATCAGATTCACTTATAGTACACCATTTGTGAGGTCTGTACTATAGTATATTATGTACCTATGTGGTCTTCGAATTATATAATTCTCTGTAGTTTAAGGTTTCAATCTACCGTAACTTGAAATAGCTTAGTATCTTACATAGCAGAAAAGTTACATTTTTATAGGGGTAAGTAAGATTGACTTACCTCAGTTAGCTTTTATATCTACTTAATTATACCAGTTGAAGTATCAAATCAAAGATCATGAACGTTACAGGAGCTCTTGATTTTGAGCCTTGGAAATATTAAGAGAGATGTGATTAATGATTACCATTCAAATCACTTCGTACAAATACTAAATATACTTGATCATCAAACAACAACACTATAATACACATCCCCCAGGTAGATCATCAGATTCTATGATGAGTTTAGAAATTCACTAGCTTGGTTTTCAGTTACTAACTGTGTTCCTTAAAAGCTGATACGAACTATTCATAGATCGAGCCTCTTTAAGCTACAGAGGTGTGAAGGATGTACTATGTAGCATGAGCTTTTTTGAAACTTAATGTAACCATAGTTATGGATCCTGCTTATAAATTTTTTCACTATCAATAGATCAATTTGATGCAGTTGAACTTTGTATAAATTTCATCTAAGCCATGTTTAAATTATTTGATCGGAGGATGAGACTCAAACAAGAAATATAAGATATTCAAGTCTATAATTTTAATACGCCTTTTGATGCACGTCTTTTATTGAGTGCTCATGCTCTTAATTAAAGATTGGTGCACACTGATAACCATGGTGATGGGGATCTTAGTAAACTTGCAGATGAAAGAAACAAAACTGTATGTAGGAAGAAACAGGAGTTGTTGCACTGCGTATGTGAAGTTTCTCTCAGGCCAATTTTTAAAATTTCTAGACCCGAATTTTCACACAGTTCTTTTTTCGGCCAACCCTGGACGTTCAACACAGACGTTCGATATATATAAAAACTTATAGAATTCCTTAAATATTTTAAACAAAACTGAAGAGATAGTGATATTCATTGTGAATCTATTGAATTCATTTTTTCCTTTTACAATTGACCTTGTCATCTCCTCATTTAGCACTTGTTATTCCATTAAAAGTCCTTTTACTTTTCACTATCTTTTGCTAGCTATTTTTTCATCTATTTGATTTTACATCTTTGGTTACTATTAAGTTATTAGCCAGAAAGTCAAATACCAACAAAATCATTACATTTTGCTAACCATTCATTATTCATTTATTGCTCAGTCATCATTTAACAGTCATCGTCATACTCTGAGCTTCAAGTTACATATATTCAAATCATCAATTCACATTCATTCTGCACTACTCAATAGAAATTTTTTTTTTCATAAGTTTTAGGGCTCAATATATAAGAAAAAAAAAACTTTTGATATTTGAACATCAACTTCTTTTCAATCATTTCAAATAACAAATCGATCTTCAAATTCAACTTCACATACAGGTCTATGCTCAAGAACTTTTGATTATTGCCACAATTTGTCACTGCTCCTCTCTTTTGTCAACTGCTTCAACTTTTCACTGAATCAATCCTCAATTCATCACAGCGCTTAGTCCATAAATCATCATCATGTCAATGTATTCAAATACGCCAATGGCTCTCAAAAGAAGAACAACCGCCAGGTTAGCTGCTGCTCATCCTAAGTTGAAAGCTATGGAACAAAAAGCTCATACCAATGCTGTTCAAACATATATACCTGATATTCTTAAGCATTTAACAGAACTTGAATCTACAACCAAAATGAATCCCCAAATGATACAATCACAACCTCAAATTACTGTTGCAATGAGACCAATCTTATTTGACTTTTTGATGGATGTTCATAACAGATTAAAGTTATCAAGTCAAACGTTCTTCCTTACCATAAATATCATTGATAGATATTGTTCATTGAGAATTGTTAGAAAAGATCATTATCAATTATTAGGATTAACCGCATTGTGGTTAGCTTCAAAATATTGTGATTCTAAAAACAAGATCCCTTCAATTGAGTTCCTTAGAGCAACATGTTGTCATTGTTATTCCAAAAACTTATTTGTTGAAATGGAATCTCATATCTTAAAATCATTAGAATGGAACGTTGGTTCATCAACTCATGATGCATTTATTGATTTACTTTTGAAAGAAAACGCACTTGATTTTAAACCAGAAAGAGTTAATGATATTAAATATGGTGCTAATTACTTATCTCAATTAAGTCAGTTCTCCACTAGAATCACTTTCAACTATTCAACATCAATGATTTCAATTGCATCTGTTTTAATCATGACCAATTCATTATCACTTTTGAATGACAATCAATTTGTTCATTTCAATACTCAAACAGGCAACAGTTTCAAATTAAACAAATTATGTGCTTTAATATTAAGTGTGATTAGAGAAAATCCACTACCAGCATCAATTGATAACAAGTTTTTCAAATCAAACAACGATAATACTACCTTAGATTCAATCGTTGCATATGCTAATGAATTTAGAAGTCATTCACAATTCTTTTCCCCGTCAACACCTTTATATAATACACCAATGGCTTCAAGAACATCATCAACATCATCTCAATCATCAAATGCATCAAGTCTTTTGTCCAAATCATCAGCTGCTTCCAGTTTAATGACACCACCAACATCATGTACTGCATCACCAATTGAATTCAATGCTGGTCAAAACAATTCAATTGACCAACAAAAAGCTGCTATTTTACCTTTACAAGATTTGAAAATTCAATGTCTTCCAACTTTCTCCTCAAATTATACAACCACTCCACAACATGTGCAATTACAAGATATAGAGAGAAAGAGAACCAATTCTTGGGGTTCCGAAGATCAAGTTAAAAGATTTTTATCTCAAGATAATTTGGCATCTAATTGAAGGATCGAATCATCTTTGTTTCCATCTATTATGAATAATGATATTAATAATTATAATTACACTAATGAAATGAAAGTTCATAAATAAAGAAAAGAACAAAAGATAGAACAAGTTAATTATTTATTATAAACAACCATCTTCACAATTACAATTACCCATCATTCCTTATATTCTCCAACATCTTAATAAAAAAACCCAAAAAAAAGAACTAGAGTATTTACTGGTGATCCATTGAATAGATTGACCAGATGACCTTATGAACATATGTGTGTTTTGAGTCTTTATACTATAATACTTCCATTTTCACCTACAATTTGAGTCTACATCCATTTTTTTTGTTTGTTTTTTGTTGTTTTGTCTGCTTGATTTCATTCAAAGTATCAAAGCTGGTCTTTTATACATTCCCTTTTGTATAGTATAATTCGCTATAAATTTATATATATAATATATTACTTTTGCTATAGAATCAATTATGTTGTAGGCCGTCAACTTGTGATAATTTCAATAGCTCATGATTGAATTGACTGGTAAGGCGTATCCTCTATTTATTTTCAAGTTTTTAGTACTGTTATATATTTTCGAGTCTGATCGGCCAGAACAACTGAAGTTTTTGGGGCTAGATATCAATTCCTCAACTTGTCGAAAGTTGCATTATCGATTTAATTTTGAAGATGCAGAAGTTGAAAAATATACTTCATATCTTGGAAGTTAAATTACGCACTTTATCGTAAGTAATGGTTAATCTAGTTATACAAATTTTGGCCGCTCCGGAACTTTATATGAAAAAAAATTCCCTTCTTGGACAATAAAGAAAAGCTATTTATATTAAACCCACCACGCGTCACTTTGAACCAGGATAGATTAATGAGATTGATGTGATTTGAGACTCATTAGATATATACTACAAATGTCAAAAGTTGAGGCGTTGAAGTTCACTACTTGATGAATAAGTTGTCGAATATGATACCTTTTTGTTCAAGTTACTAATGTGGGATAAATTGACCATATTGCTGCTTTAAGGGTTATAGTACGTGAAAGAAATTTTAGACTTTGAGAGAATATCAAACAAAGTAAATATACTGAATCGGATTATGGCTGAATAGCCAAAACTGGAACATCATGATTAACAAACTACAAGTTAGAGAGCCTTTCAGATTTCACAAAGCTATACTGTCACATATGAGGTTGAATTTTAACTCTCAATTACGTCGGTATCATGTTCTGTACAGAAGATGTATTTGAGTTATATATCTTTCAGGCTATTTATATATTAATGATAAGAATGTTTGAGGCTTCCAATTTCAAATCAAAGCTTACAGCTATAGTTGTTATTATTTAGATCTTTTTAGAGTTTGATTTACCCATATTCCAACTACTCTGATCGAGCTGATATATTAATTAAACGGTCGTGATATATTATGTATACGACATTAATTATAATTACAACAACATATATAGGAAAGTATACTGAAGCATACAGCTTTTTAAAATATCAACTCAAAGAATCAAATATTGTAAACTCGTGCGATGGTTTTTTGCGGATTGTTAAGCATTTTGAGAATCTGGTTGAAAACTGTAGAAGTACCTGATCTATAACACCATATATATTAAATTTAGGTTTGCGTTTAGATCATCAACATCAGTACAAATCACACCATATTGGAGAGGCTTACTGAGTCATAATGTTCTACTGTCTATGATCTGAGCTATTATATAATTAATAAGATCAAAATGTTAGACAATCAAGAAGCCATACTGGGTTTGATACTCATAAGATAGTTGTTTGGGACCTGGTTAATCAAAAGTCTTAGATGCTACAATCTTCGGGAGAATTACTATCATATGGGAGACTTGATCCACTGATACAAAGCTGATTTGACCCGTATAGTGTATACTAAAGAGTTATATGAAAGTAAGAAACATAACTTCATTAAGTTTTTGGTTTCACTTTGAAAACTCTAGGCCTCCTGAACCATCTTTTGTACTGAAAGCCTTGGAAACTGGAACACATATTCCTTTGTTAATGAGATAAGCGAGTGCACTTTGTACCCAAGAGATATAATACCTTATACATCACAGATTACAAAAGAGACGTCGACAGGTGCAAAATTAGCTTTGATACAACTGAGCAGAAACTCATGATTCATGCTAGTATACTAATATAAGACGTACACAAAGCAAAAGTCCTCGATGGTTGTGTGAAATGTATTAGTAACGATGTTTCTAGCTCAACCATGATGTCGAAAGAATGACACACTTAATACCAAGCTGTGAGATTGAACCTTTATTATTTATCGAATATACGTCGTTGATGGTTAAGGCTTGATAATTCTAGAGGACGTATTTATATTAATTACATACATAGGAGGCCAGGTACATTATTTAGTAATTGATAGCCCTGTCATGCTCACAGTTAATCCAAGCTGTAACACAAATAGGTTCTATCAAGCAGCAATACGGATTCTCTGCTCTTTCAGTACTGGTACGGTGCACCAGCTGTAGGCTTTTCATTGAAGTTAGAGGACAGGGAATAATACACGATGTTAATCCAGCTTGAGCTATGATATTAACAGTATATGAGCTCGGGGTCTCGGTTGCTAACATGTTGTTGTAAATTGCCTTAAGTTGGAAAGCTGACTGAATATAACTAACTGTATTTAACTTCTTGTTAACAATCACGATTTACAAATATATATTAGCGCTAGTGAATGATGCAGCTCCAGAATATTCTATTGCAGTTATACTTATGTATCATTCAAGCGCAATGTAAGCCCTATAATCCCAACAAAAATAGTTGTTCTCCTTCTGGCCATTTATGTGCTTCATACCTTTCAAATTGTGGTATATAAATCTTCGCCTTCCTTTTAAAAGATCACTTTAATGCTTCTAGGATTCCGAAAATGGTTAGCTCAATAATTATACTCTAAAAATTTATAGCTTGTCATATCTGCAGCGCCTAATCACTGACCAGATTCAACTGGTACACCTAAACATTTGTGACTGTGTAGCGCCATTCAGGTAATTTCTCCAACCTAGCTAGCATATCACAAATCAAGCTAGGCGCTAATAAACATTGCGTGGTATCACAGTATAACTTCTTAGGGACTTAATATTATATACTAAATTTCAATATAAGTATCAACGCTTGTTTGTACAAATATGGCTACGGCTAGTACTGAATTAGATAGCACACCCTTGGCGTAGATCTCAATATCAATTAAACCATGTTTGGACGCAGTCGCGTCTTCATGAGATATCGAATTAATTGCACGCGTATTAAAATTTAGAGTCTGTGTATAGACTTGGAATTGGAAATAGTGTATAGATGAAGAGCAGTAAATAGATAACGGTTGGGAAATAGTCGTCTAGCTATATCTCATTAGCTGTCAATGGATATCTATATAATCGAGTCAACAGCCAGTCTGAGCTCAGCTCTCACATTTTAAACGTCTGCGACCATATATAGTTAGAGTTAGCTGCTAGGTAGTCTAATGGAAATCTTAAGCATATTAATGCAAAGCTGCAAAGCTCCAGTTATATATATTATATAACCAGAAATTGGAGAGTAATTATTCAGCTTCATTTCGATGTTATTATATATTGCTCTAATTAGAATGAGCTCATGTCGAACCCCTAATATGTTGAGGTACTAATTAGGACCTCGCACTGTATCATAAGCCATTCAATTAATTATGGACAAGTAGTATATACCCACCCTCAATCATTCCAAGACGTCTATAAAAAAGAAGTCACTAATGTGTAAAATGTTAACTCAATTCTTATGCAGATCTCTAAATTTATTGGTATTTCACTTCAAAGAACAATAAAGTTTCATGAATATTTATTTTATGGTATTTGAATTTTGGATCCCCATAATTGGTACGTACTGCACATTACGAAGCGTTGGCCGAGAGATCTATTGATTTGCGCTTGTTTTGGAGAGGGCAGCAGATATACAATAGGGGTACCAAATTACATAATCTGTAGGTAATTAAACCAATTTAAACAAGACCGAAAATTTTTAATACCCTATTAAAGTACGGCTGAACAAAGTTTGAACTTTAACATTTTATTTTTGAATGCCTTAGGTCGCAGGCTTCAACTTTCTGATGTTTTCAATCTGATTGAAATTCGATCATAGACGTAGTAGCTGAGGCTTATTTCGATACACTAAACTGGTAATTAAAGCCCCTAATTCATATCCATAATCCATGATTGAAACAGCTAGTTCTCCAGTTATATTATAGACTAATTCATAAGGCTAGTGGATTGCATAGCTAGGACGTCTTGGAATCTGGAAATGGTACGGTACTTAACTAGATGTTATAGATCATGTGTATAAGTTGTTATACACGCCTCAGAAAGAGTTAACTAGTGACGTTTTTGAGCTAACTTAATTATAACTCAGCTAAGCTACTTCATTTTAATCACAGCTATAATTGGACGTACAGAGGGTACAAATAACTATAGCAGCTAGCCGCATTGATATTATTGAATTGAGTTCAAGTAGATCAGGTTTTTTTACCCCTTACACAACAAACAAGCTCAAGATCTAGTTTAAACAAGAACTTAGATTGATTTAAATCTTGACAACAAGTTTATAATTAAAACGTTTCATTCAAATCAAAAGTTGTAAAATTTTAACTCCTGATTTCTGAAATTAGACTAAGTTTCTATGTATAAAATTTCTGAATAATATATCGATCTAGACCCTTATAAGTTGAAATCGACCACTAGTCCACATGCTGCGCTTAACTAGGGACTTCATCTCACTAATTCCTAGATTACCGGTCACTCTAGAGTCTAGACTAAATATAGATCAATATTAGATAAGCGCAGCTTTTCGCGATTGACAGAATTACGTGAAAATAGACGTTGACACAAAATGCTTGTTTACAGAGTGTAATCCTGGACCCTGGTCATACAAGAATTGTTTGTTGTTGTGAAACGTTTATGAATATTTTCTATTTTGCAAACCAATAATGTATATATTCATCTGATAAGATAACAAACCAATACAATCTATAAGTAAGAACCATAGAAGATCTAAACAAGGATCAGGTGGTTAGCTAACGCTGATAGAGTCGTCCCATAGTGTGCATACCACCTTCTTGAAAAAAAAAATTATTTTGGGCAGAAACTTTTCAATCGTACCAGTTAGGAATATTAAACGTCAACATGTTAGGTAACTTATATTAAAACCAATTGATTAACAAAATTAACTACTTTGGGAATTGTGGAAATAACCATGACTAAGAAAAGGACTAATGAATCCAATGGTTTTGAATCAACAAAAGCTGCTAAGAAGCAAATTGTAAATGAATATAATGGGTTTAAACCAAGTTCCAAAAATACAAAATTAGAATCATTTAACTTAGATCAAATCAATGATAAAGTCATTAATAATCATATTAATGATAGAAAACCATTAATATTGAAATATGTTGGAAAATTCCAAAACTTAGATATTGCAAATTTCCAACCAAGTAAAATCATTGATACATTACATTATGATGAATTATTATTAGTTGAAAGAAAATATAAAGGTGGTTTTGGAAGTGGCACTCAAAGAATTCAAATGAAGTTTAATGAGTTTATGGAAAAAGTTACTAAAGGTGATGAATATTATTTAACTACACAATATGTCGAAAATGAACCTGGGAAAGAGGATGAAGATGATGAAGAAGATGGAGATGATGCAGAAGCATTAAATGGTCAAAAAGATATTGAAAATAGTGAAGAAGAAGAAGGTGATGATGATGATGAAGATGAAGAAGGTTTAGGACTTCCAGAAATACCCAATGATCAATTCTCAGATACAGATTCAATTGATATGAATGATATTCATGATGATTTTGATGATATTGAAGATCAATCTGAAAACGATGAAGGTGAAGGTGAACCAATTTCTTTAAAATTCCCAAAAGATCCATTATATGAATCAGAAGCAATTAGAAGAATTCAAGAATTTATTCAAAAACCATTAACAAATTTAATTAAAGATGATAAACTACCTCTTAAAATTGAATTTTTAAAAAATTTAATACCACAACAAGTTAATCTTTGGATTGGTTCATCAAATTCACAACAATTAAATGTTAATAGTTTAAAAGATTTAGAATTAGATATAAATTCTGATGATTTGGGATTAGGTAAAAAATTAATTGATGGTGGTACATCATCAGGATTACATCATGATCATTCAGATAATTTATATATATTAGTCAAAGGTTTTAAAAGATTTACTTTATTCCCACCAAGTGATGCAGAAAATTTATATTTAGTTGGAGATTTAAATAAAATTTATTCATCAGGTGTTATTGATTATAAAAATAATGATAAAGCACCTGGATGGAGAAAAGTTAGGGATGATGGGGCATTAGAAACTGAAGTTGCTAAATGGAGGTTAGATAATGAATCAAACTTAAATTCTAGTGAACGTGATGAATTAATTAAATTAATTGAAGAAGAAGATAGAATATTGAATAATGAAATAAATAAAAAATTAGATAATGGGAAAGAATCTATAAAAAAAGACCCACCTTCATTTTCAACAATCCCACCAATAGTTTTACATTTAGATCAAATAAAAGATGATGACTTACGTTCAAAAATAACCAAAATTGCACAATCAAAATGGCCAAATTTTTTTAAATGTCAAAAAATTGAAGTATTAATTAAACCAGGTGATTTATTATATTTACCTGCAGGTTGGTTTCATGAAGTTACATCATATGGATCAAATGATGAATTAAATGAAACAAATGAAGATAAAGACAATGATAATACTCATATTGCAATAAATTATTGGTTTGCTCCACCAAATGATTTTAACAAAACATATAAAGATGAATATTGGAGACAAGATTTCCAAAGAACTAAAGAATCATGTACTTTATTTAAAGATGGGGTTATTAATGTTTAACAAATATTATATTTATTTATAGTTTTAATATTATTTTAATGAAGTTTATGATTAATGTTTATGTACTATCGCTCATAATGAATAGGGCTTAAATGCCCTAATCTATGCTTATGCGGAACTTATGTCATCCGGTTTCCCAATTTTGGAAAAAACCTGTCACAAAAATGCCGAATTGGAATTTTGGTGCCCTTTGTGAAAAAAAAGTGTGCTCTTACCAATAATGTTTCTCACCCAGACAACAATATTTGTGTGTAATTATCAGCACCAAATACCGTGTAATTTACAGCACAGGGATTTTTATATCTCCACGTGATCTGAAAATTAGTTTTTTCTGTCAATTCCACCAGTGTCAGTTAATTTGATAGATCAAAAAGAATCAAAAGGAACAATTATGGAGAATAGAGGTACATGATACGGTGAAAAGTGTACGGAATGTCTGGAACAAGATTAGTATGTTTTAAATAGATCATGAATATAACGGTTTTTTGAGATAGCCTATAACAAGGTATCTATTACCTTTGATTTATATATGATTCAAATAGCTACGTGTTCATATAAACTGATACGTAACTCTTGTTGATCTGTACACCCTTATCATGGGAATTCCGCTTTAATTGGAGTGGAGCCGGGGAAATTCTAGTTTGACCGCCTGGAAACTGGAGATAACAGGTAATTTGAACGGGAATTTAAAAATTGGCGGCTTTTTCCAGGCAGGAATTAAGTTTATTGAGTCATAATTTATAAAATAAACTCCTGAACAGGAAGACAATCAAACTGTTGTAAATATATAATTAGAAACAGTTGTTGATTGCTAAAGTGTGGATTCCGTAAAGCAGCCTACTTTAATTATCTGGTATAAGAATTATAATTTAGGGGTAAACAGCTTATATCTACCCCTTTGTTAAGTTGTCTCTCGCAAAAGGGTCTACCGTCTTTCTCTCCCTAGACAGGACTCTTTTTAGATCTAGCGTCTAAACCCCCTGTCCGTGCATCTACCAATTTAGCATATATTTTCATAAACAACATGATTAACATAGCTAATATTCACAGTAATAACATAAACACATATCACTATTATATACTATAGTCTAATCCCTAATAACACATCCTCTTTCACAACACTTCCTCTATACAAAACACTTACAGAAATTCCAATTTTCCAGAATAAAATCTATCCCGTGCGTGTCCCTCCCACTGAGCTCATCTGTGTTTCCCGAACCATCAACCAAACCAATTTTTTTAAACAAAACATTTTTTTCACACTCTTTAATTTTTTTTTCACATAGTTAAAGAAAAGTTAAACTATACAAAGGAAAAAAACTCTTTTTTAAATAAAAGTTGTTTTAATATAAACATACACAAAAAAACTTATAATTAAAGGAAGACTCCTAGTTTTGGAAAAGCAAAGAGATTAAAAGAGGAATATAATGTAAGATTTAGATTTTTTAAATAAAGATCGGAATTTGATCTTTTTTTTCCCTTATTGTTTTATTTTTCATAAAGA
Organism: Hansenula ciferrii; assembly: GCF_000313485.1. Lineage (NCBI taxonomy): Eukaryota > Fungi > Ascomycota > Saccharomycetes > Phaffomycetales > Wickerhamomycetaceae > Hansenula > Hansenula ciferrii. The sequence continues at coordinate 198,119 of NW_011887701.1, forward strand.
TATCAGATCTTTTTTTTTCTTTGATTTTCACAAGTATTATTATAGTACTATGAAAAATTTCATTATGGTGATGATGTTGTTGTCAGGATTGAAAAGTTAAGAAACAAAAGAACAAAGATACTTTTCATAGCAGTCAACTAGCCATATGCTTTTAGCATCAAAGAAGATAGAGATGGACTATCTATCATGTTGTTGTTTTTTTGTTTTTCTTGCACTTGATCTTGACACAATTATACACATCCCGATGACAAAGAAACCAAAAAGAATTTCTGTTCTTTATCAGGGAGAATATAACTGGGTATAAAACTATGTGACAAACAACTAATCATAATAACTTTTTTCTAGTGAGAAGAAGATTTAATTATCATTTTTTCTTTAATTATTATCTGAAATAAACTTTTTTTTCTATAAATCAAAACTTTTCTTTGAAAGGATCTTTTATTGTTTTTTTTTCATTATTATTAGATACTTTATATCTATATTGTTATCAAGAAAATATCACAAGTTTGGTTCAACTTTGCTTCACTTTGTTGATATTTTGTTCATATTCTGTTCTTTTGACTGTGTGCTACATCAAAAGTTATTGATTATTTTAGACGCTTTTATTAGGTTCTTTTCAGTTTGTTCAAGGTAATAATTGTTCACGGCGGTTGTTATCAAATCAACAAATACAAAGAAGAATACATTGTGGAAAGAGATTTTAATTAATTTAATTCCATTTAAAATCGTTAATTTAATCATTGAAGTTTCAAACAATATTGATTTCTTATATCAAAAAGAATTTCTTTATAAAGAATTATTATAAAATATAAGTGAAAACTTTCTTTCATCCAAATATTGAAAGATCCAACCAAATAATCAGATATCTAAGGAAAGATCATCATAGAATTAACTAAAGATTTTAATTAATACTTTAGTCTTTGAAAATCTCCTTTTTTTGATTATTTAACACTTATATTTTACCAGATTATGGCATTAGCAAATAGAAGACCAGTTGGTTTCCCAATGACGGATTCCACTGTGACAACATCAACAACTTCACCAGCTTTTAAACCTCGTCGTTTAAGTTTAAATGCTACAGATCCAAAATCAAAAATAAATACCAAGATTGAATCTGTTAGTTCTTCTTCATCAAATTTATCTGATGATACGGATGAACAACTAGTTGATGATTTAAAAATTGAAGATGATGAAGAAAATCAAATTTTAGAAGAAGATCATGATGTTGATATGAAAGAAATGACTCCAGAAAAATCTTCAAGTCCAGAAGATTTTAAAGATGTTTCTCCAACTAGTACTATTGCAACTTCAATTAGTTCAAGTTCAAATTCACAATCTGAAAAATCAAACGATTCCAAAGATTCATCAACATCAACAACAACTACTAAAAAGGAACCAAAACCAAAAAAATCAAAAGCTGAAAAGGGAGATAAACCAGAAAAGGAAAAAAAACATAATAAACCTTCAACAAGAGCTCCAATTGCCACGGGTATTTCCACTACAATCCCAGTCACAGGTGAACGTCCAAGACCAACTCAACATTCTTCATTAGATGATGGTGTATTATTTGCAATTTTTGAAATTTTATTTGATAAAGATGATGAAGGTAAAGGTATGACTGTTAAACAAATTTGTGATATTTTAGTTGAAAGACATCCAGAAATGGCAAATTTATCAACTAAAACTTCAAATTTAGTTTCTGCTAAATTAAATGCTTATGTTAAAAGAGTAGAAAAGGGTGAAAAATCTTTAATTTATTCACTTTCAAGAGAATGGGCTGATGCTTCTCCAAAAAGAATGGTTTATGTTTATCGTGGGTTATTAGCTCCTGATTATTATGTTCATGCTTTAGCTGCTATTGATGCACAAAAATCTCAAGAACCAACAAAATCTTCAACACCAATGGATGGTGAATCTGAAGCAAAATTTGGTGAAAGATTTACTCCATTTGAATCATTAAATGATGGGTTTAATGGAAATTCCAATGGTAATGGGAATCATGAAATTAAAAGAAGAGCTACTGCTTTTGATTTAGGTGTTACAAAACATACATTTGCTGATTTACAATTGGATTATTCTTTACCACAATTATCTATTCCTTATTCAGCTGCTCCAGTTACTGCTTCATTAGGTTTAGGTTCAACATTAAAATCTCCAACTTCTATATCAAAACAATATAAATCTCCAATTATTTCAGATGATTTAGATTTAGATGATATTTCAGAAAATTTTCAACAAAATTTAAATGATGATGAAGATGATGATGATGATTTTTTATTAGATGATGATTTACATTTAAAAATTACTTATCATAGAAATAATAAAAGATCAAAATCAATGTCATATTTAACTTCAAAAAAATCAAGAACTTTAACAGTTGCTGCTGCTGCTCCAAGATTTTCAAAAGTTGCAGTTTCTCCCTCTCCTTCTGCTGCTGCCGCTGCTGCTGCTTTACATGCTGCTGCTTTAGAAGGTTTATCACCAGCTGGTTCTGTTGCTACAGGGATTACAACTAGTTCAAATCCATCAAATTCACCAAATTCATTAAGTTCTAAAAGACAATCAATGAGTTGTGAACCACCAATTGCTGCTAAATGGTTAAAAGCTGTTAAAGAAGGGTTTTTAACTCAAGATATTGAAACTCCAGAAGATATATCATTAGCTGAATTGGATTCATTATTAACATGATGGATTTTTTTCCTTTTGCTTTTATTCTTTTTTACCATTCCATTCTCCATTCATTTACTTTACTACTCATTATACATTTTTACATGTAAATATACCCACATTTCTTCATTTCAAAAATTTTTGTTAACCCCTTTATTATTATAAAAAAAGATTGTCATTTATTATTATATTAATTTGTTCCAGTTTTTAACTTGCTTTTTGAAAGGAACTTTTTGTGAAGATTTGATATTGATGGTTTTGTACATGAAGTGATTATTACTGATTGGATGTTGTTACTTCTGTTTTGCTATGTTTTTTTTGGTTGATTAGTTGCTTTCTATGTCAAGACATTAAATTGAATTCTTTACAATTGGTTTTCTTTATTAAATTTTTTTATTAAAAAAATCACTTTTTTACTTTTGGTTTTGCATTTAGAGAATGTTTTATAGAGATTGAATTTTTGAATTTTTGTTTGATTATTATTTATTTTCAATATTAAATTGTGTGATCTTTAATTCAATAATTAATTTCATATTGAACAACTTTGCTTTTTAAACTTATTATTTTTGCCATTGGTGTTATGAGTCATGAGATTATACGATTTTTTTCCAATTTTGTTATATTTTCAATCTATAAATCTTTTCATATTTTTATAAGATCAATTGAGATCTTTATTTTTACATTGTTTTAATTTATTATGTTATTGTCTTTTCCCATTTGTCATTGGTTTATGAATATTATAAAATTTTATAATGATTAAAATCTTTTTGAAGAGATGAAATCATAAAGTTTTTTCAAATGTTCAAATGGATTATATTATAAAGATTTATTGTTTTGTGTTTTTTGAGATTTTTTAATTTATTCTTTAAATTCATCAACTGAATTTTAAGAGATCCTAAGTTTAACTCTTTTAGGTTTTTTAAACTTTTTTTTTAGATAATGAGCCATGAAATAAAATGATCAGTATAATATCTAATGATTAGCTGTAGGTGATCACTCTTTCATGATCTATATATGTACTTCAATTATAACACCAAATCAATCTAGATCTGTTCGGACTGAAACAATATATAAACAGATCAAGATATACACAAGTACAAGATGATATCAACAAAGTCATTATCCATCTAAACCTCTTCACACTAAGATCAGATCGTCTATTGTTCTACTAAAATCTATACACTTATATCCTCTCGCTTGTGTGCTTCCGAAAGCGATTCAGGACCTTCGTTGTCACTTGTCAGTCTAGCACGGAAGCATGCTTCCTGGTGTGACGTGCAAAATTTTTCCTAAAAGATCGAAATAAATTGAAAAATTGTGACAATTTAAAGAGAATTTATTAAGTAAAAATACTGATTTAAAACATATTCAAGAATATTAATCCAAATCTGTAAATTACTCGATCATTGTATTCAAATTCCGTATTTCCATTGCTAAACTGTCGTCTTTTATAGTAATTCATCGCGTTTAATAATTTGAAGTGTTTGATTGGTTGAAGATGGTTAGCGCAGCATTCTCGAAGACCGTTTCTTTGAAATTATTTGTATATACTCAAGTGACATCAAGATTTTTTTGAATGTTGATTATTTTTATATGAATATTTGACTCAGGAGTGATTAGAGGGGGTACTTATATCAAGAACTAGATTTGCACTTAATTTTTATAAAGTTTAACCAATAATAGATCTGTTTTTCAAATTGCATTTCATCACAATATATATTTAATACCCACAATATGAGTCTGAAAAGATGTCTACTAAATGATTCAAGATTATTATCAAGATCTTTCAGAGCAAGAACTTCAAATCTTCGATGCTTTACAACTCAATCCAAAATCAATCCAATCAAAAGAAACATCATAGCTTCAAAACCAAAATTATCAACATTCAAAAGATTTGCATCAACAGAAGTATCATTTGAAGAAATGGATGAAGAAATCAAAGAACTTTTAACAGAAGAAAGAGCAGTTGATAAAGTTGATGTCTGTATAGTAGGAGGAGGTCCATCAGGTCTTGCTACTGCAATCAAATTAAAACAATTAGAATTAGAAAATGAAGGTAGAGAAATTAGAGTTGTTGTTCTTGAAAAAGCACCAGATATGGGTTCACATATAGTTTCAGGTGCAGTTTTAGAACCAAGAGCATTAAGAGAATTATTCCCAGATAGTGAATATTATGATGAAAATGGTGAAGGAATTCCATTACCACCAGAAATTGTTACCGCTGTTACTAAAGAACATATGAGATATTTATATAATGATTGGGCAATTCCAATTCCTGAACCTCCACAAATGGTTAATTTAGGTAAAAATTATATTGCATCATTAAGTGAAGTTGTTAAATATTTAGCTGAACAAGCTGAAGAATTAGGTGTTGAAGTTTATCCATCAACCGCAGTATCAGAAATCATTTATGATGAAGAAACTGGTGCTGTTAAAGGTGTTGCAACTAAAGATATGGGTATTTCTAAAGATGGTACTCCAAAAGATTCGTTTGAAAGAGGTATGGAATTCCATGCTAGATTAACTGTTTTCTCTGAAGGTTGTCATGGTTCTTTATCTAAACAAGTTATAAATAAATATAAATTAAGAGAAGGTAGAGATAATCAAACTTATGGACTTGGTATTAAAGAAATTTGGGAAGTTGATCCATCAAAATTCCAAAAAGGTTATGTTTCTCATACAATGGGGTATCCATTATCTTATGACGTTTATGGTGGTGGATTTATGTATCATTTTGGTGATGGGTTAGTTTCTGTTGGGTTAGTTATTGGATTAGATTATGAAAATCCATGGGTTTCACCATATCAAGAATTTCAAAAAATGAAACATCATCCATTTTATTCAAACGTTTTAGAAGGTGGGAAATGTATTTCATACGCAGCAAGAGCTTTAAATGAAGGTGGGTTACAATCTGTTCCAAAATTAAATTTCCCAGGTGGTGTTCTTGTTGGTGCCTCTGCTGGATTTATGAATGTTCCAAAGATTAAAGGTACTCATACAGCAATGAAATCAGGAATGTTAGCAGCTGAACAAGCTTTTGACATATTAAAAGATTTAGAAAAAATTAAAACTGAAGAAGATGAAGATTATGATCCTGAATTACATGATGAATTAAATGAATCTCCAATAAATCTTGAAAGTTATGAAGAAGCTTTTAAAGGATCATGGATTTATGAAGAATTATATGAAATCCGTAATGTTCGTCCTTCATTTGGTACAGGATTAAAAGGTTGGGGTGGTATGGCATATGCTGGTTTAGAAACAATGTTCTTAAAAGGTGAAGTTGCATGGACTTTACATCATCATCATTCAGATTCAAGTATAACAAAACCTGCATCAGAATATGAAAAAATTGAATATCCAAAACCAGATGGTAAAATTTCATTTGATATCTTAACATCAGTTTCAAGAACAGGTACTTATCATGATGAAAATGAAAGAAATCACCTAAGAATACCAAATCAAGATATGGAAAAACATACTAAAATATCATATCCAAAATTTAAAGGTGTTGAAAATAGATTTTGTCCTGCTGGAGTTTATGAATATGTTGAAGATGAATCAAGTGAATTAGGTGTTAAATTTCAAATTAATTCACAAAATTGTATTCATTGTAAAACTTGTGATATTAAAGTTCCAACTCAAGATATTAATTGGACTGTTCCTGAAGGTGGTGGTGGTCCAAAATATGTAATGACTTAGACTGCAAACAACTCTTAATATTCATATTTATTTTGTATTATAGGTAATTTAATTTAATTTAATTTAATTCAATGCATATACCATATATAGATTCAATTACATGTAGTTAATTATTTCTTTAAAAAGTCATTCATTCAATCATGATTATTATATATAGTCCATATTTATAATTTCATAAAACCAGTAAACAGAACAAAAAATTCAAACATATAGTATAGCAAAATAGTATAGCAGTATAGCAAAAAACAACAAACACTTCTTTTAAAAACTTAGCAAATAAACAAATAAGCGAAAAAACAGGGGGTAATAGGAAATCAAACACTTATGCTACCCAAACATTTAAAACTTTATCACCAACTTCTTTAATCATTTCTTTAACTAATGACCAATCTTCATCACTTTGAATAACAATAAAATCACCATCTTCATCTTGATATTTAATTTTACCTTTCATAATACCACCACATTGTTTAATTTTTTTTTCTAATCTTGAAAAAAATTCATCAATTTCAATATCTAATGGAATCATTAAAGTAAATAAATCTTTTTCATATTGTAATTTAACAATAACATTATTATTTGGTAATTGATTTTTATAAGATTCTGAAATTGATCTTTTTTGACTTTGTATGGAATCTTGAGTTGATCTTCTTGTTTGTGATAATTGTGGGATTTGAACTTCAGATTTTTGTCTTTGATGAAATTGTGGTAATGTTGAATTTATTGTTGAAGCAGTTTCAGAATTTGATCTTGATAAATATGATGATCTATTACTTGTAGTCATTGATATACCATTTGATCTTCTTTCATTTGTATTATTATTTATGGAAAAATTATTTAATCCATTTGTATTATTATTTTGTAAATCATCTTGTAAATTTGAAACTAATCTTCTTATACAAGATTCCCAATTTGTTCTAATTTCTTCATTTTTAAATTTCATTAAAAAACTTCCAGTATCTTTTATACCTGACCATGAAATATTTAATAAATAATGATTTATTGTACTTATATTATAAATATTTGCAATTGAAATTCTACCTTTTAATTCTAAACCTAAAATTTCTTGTTGATTAGAATTTAATAAATTTGTTTGAGATTTTTTCTTTAATGAAGTTATTGAAGATTTTTTTTGTTGTGGTAAAATTTCTTTGAAAAAAATTATAATATTTTCAAAAAGATAAACTTGAAATTCACGTTCTTCTGAAGTTTTTGAATTATCTTTAACTATAACTTTATCGAAAAATAATAATTCACCAAATGAATTAACATTATAACCTTTCCAATCAACAACTTTATCATATAATTTTTTTAAAACTTCAACATTTTCTACTCTTCTTTGATTTTCATTTATATCATTTGCAATTTTTTTGGAAATTTCTAGAGCTAAATTTAATTCAGCAAAATTTGAACTTTGATTTGCTGGAGAATTTGAAGAATCAGTATATTTAATTAATTCTTTTAATAATAATGGATATTTACAAAGTCTTTGAACAGGTTTAATTAAAAAACTTTGTAATTCTAATTCATTTTCAATAATTAATGAAGAATTTTTCAACTTCATTGATGAAGAATTTATAAAATCTATTGCAGCTTTTTGACCAATTGACCAAGGTTCATAAGATTTGAAAAAAGATTGAGCATGAATGAAAACTGAACCAATTCTTTGATATTTTGGATCAACTAAATTATTAATTTCTAAAGCAACAAGAAATCTTCTTTGGAAATCTAATATATCATTTAAATTGGGGAATAACATATATAAATCATCTGAAGATATTATATTTTGATTTAATAATTGTTCTTTATAAGTTAATAAAGTTTCTAAATCATCAACATATTTTCTTTCAGTTTCAACTAATTCTTTCAAGACTTTTGATCTTGAATCTGTAATTTTTATTAAATCATCATTATTTAATTCCACAGGTTTGAAAACATTTGGAGCTTGATCAATAACTAGATTTATTACTTTAATAATCTTGATTAAATCATCAGTATCATTTGAAAAAGCATTTGATATAGTAAATAATTCTGAATTTTCAAAATTTAAATAATTTTTACATGCCAATATAAAATCATAAATTGATTTTTTACATGTTTTGAGATCATCTGAAGAAATAACTGGTAATGAATATGCAGGTTTAATTAAATTGAATATAACACATAATGGAGAACCTTGTTGAAATAAAGCCCATAATTGAGTAACAGGATCACAATTTACTGTTGCAGGTAATACACCAGCACAAAAAGTTGTTAAAGGTGAAGATGATGAAGATGGAGAAGGCATTGGACTTGAATTTGTTGTTGAAAATTCATCACTTGTACTACTTAAATTTGACATTGCACTAACTCTAAAATTTGAAGAAGTACCATTCGAAGAATTAAAACTATGATGATTATTTGAACTTGATGAACGACTACCACTTCCATTTGATGATGATGATTTTTGTGATAATAATAAAGCTTGATTTTCACTTAATACTTCAGCACTTGAATAAGCTAAGTTTAAATATGGTTTTAATTGAGCTACACTTTCTAATCTTTTTTTCAATCTTAGGCAAATATAATATAATGAATCATTTGAAGTCACTTGCTTGTTCATCAGCATTAATGTATTATTATTTCCTGCTACTGGGAGGGCAACATTTGGAGTTTGAATTGAACCAGGAGTTGAAATTATTGATGAAGAACTGGGTATTTGAACAACATTTGTATTAATATTATTGAGGTTTTTAATGGAAACATTGGAAGATGAAGTTCCAGTGTGTTGAATAGGAGGAAATACCGCCATTCTAGTAGCTCTTTAACTGTATTTGATCACTATTATAATATGATATTGAATTAACCGCTCAAAGGAACACACACAACTAGGTATTAGTTTTGATTATAAAGCCGCTGTGGAATATGTTGATAAAAATGAAATAAAGATTAAAACCGCTCTGTGAAGAAAGTAAATTAGCAATGTGGTAGTGTGGTTGTTTGTTTTAATGGTTTCCCAGTTGTCTTATGGTTGATTAGTTATTTGGTGATGTTTTTGATATTCAGTGTTTCTATTTTAATTTCCTATTTATTGTTTAATTGAAAATGACAATTTGGTCTTTTTTTTAGTTTTGAGAGAATGGTGTCTGTGTGGTGTGTACCGTGTTGTCAGTAGTTAAGAGTGTTACCCAGTGTATAATAACTCAACTAGTAATATCAGTATTAGTATTAGTAGATATTCAAGAGAATAATAAATGATTAGAGTATTGTAGATTATAGAGTATTAGAGTATTGTAATGGTTATCTATTTGTTTATTTGTTTATTTGTTGTGTTCTGTTGTTCACTTGTTATTATTCTATCAGCCTTACTGCATTCCACAATATAACCATTAAGGCAGAAGGTTCAAAAGTCCAGAACAATTCAAGTTACAAGACAACCAGACTACAAGACTATTTAATAATATCAGTTCTAATAACTTCTAACTAATCATTACTACATAATGTTCTTCTCTATTCTATAAATAAATAATGTAAATCAAATCATCCCCTTAATAATATTAATTTATGCTATATTGCATGATCTCCTTAATAAATTCAAATTCAAATCCAAAAATCAATTTTTTAAATTTCTCAGATCTGAAAAACTCACAAAAATAAAAAAAAATAAAAAAAAGATACGCGTTCTTTTACTAAAAACTCGATTATGTAATTGTTTACGTAATTATCATGTGATCATACTTTTGATTAGATAATCAATTTTCTAATTTTGTGTGGATTAATTATGGGATATACGTATTCTATCTATTGGTATTATCTTTATATCAGTTTTTTGATATCCATATCAATACAAAGTCACTGAGGACCAATATATAGATTAAAAGAGTGTCACTATCAAATAACCCCAACAATGGTTTATATACCAATAGATTCAAAAGATCAATCAACAAATACTTTAAAAGTATTAAAATTAAGAAAAAATGAATTTAAAAAAAATTTAATTAAATCTATAGAAATTACTGGATTTATATTTATAATATTATTATATTTGAAAAAGTGAGTTATATTTATTATTCTTGTGATCAACTTTAACTAATAATGATTATAGTCTCTCATTTATACGATTTGGTATAAGATTTGCAATTCATTCATTATTATCAAATCCTTTCCCACAAAATGTTCAATTTCAATTTCAATTCTCTGAAAGTTCCAAAAAACAAATTACAAAAACCTTATATCATTCTTCATTATTTATAAATATACTATTTACAATAGTAGACCTGATAATAGGAATCCCAATAATAGACTCTACAACAGATGATCCCAATACATATGGAAGTTTAACATTACAAATCATTGGAGATTCAAAACCAAATTCAAGATTAATTTTCCTATATTTTAATTTATTAATTTCAATATCACAAATTTTTTTAATTTATTTAACATTAATACAAAACCTAAATGAAGAAATTTCAAAACAAAATCAATATGACCCTGAGACAATGACTTATCCAATTTTATCAATCGAAGGAGATGGTTATACCGGGGTATCAAAAATTGTTAGTTTTAATTTGATTAATATGTTTTATGAAATTCAAAATTATCAATTAGATTTAAATGATGTTACTAATGATTATATGGGGAATAGATTAAATATGTTTTATGAATAACCTACAAACCACTACAACGAAGCAATATCAAAATTCTAAACCTTCATTATATTACATGCATTTGTGCTTTAAATATTTATATATTGTATAAAAAAAGAACCCTTAATTAACGACCTATTGGACAATTACGTAAATATTCAGCTTTATTTTTCAAAATACGAACACTCTTAAAAAAAATTTCTTCAGGTGACATTGCACCAGTACTTTCAACATTAAATATAAAATGATTTCTTTTTCTACCTAATTTAACTTTCCCATTAAATTCTTCATGTCTCAAGACTTCTCTTGATACTGTATCTCTTCTTGAATCTTTAACAAATGCTTCACCATTGTTTATACCAATAACACCAGTTGGGAAACATTTTTGAAATTTTTTAGCATCATCACCACGGATTGGTTCTATAATATCAATTGTTGGTAATAATCTATATGATGCTGTTGATACTGGTGAAAATTTTGCATGATCTGACCCAATACCCAAGACACAATGAATTCTAAGGGAAATTTCTTGTCCTGGTCTTAATTTTGCTAATAAAATATCTGGATCTGCTGGTTCAATTGGATTTTTAAAATTTTCTAATTGATTCCCCTGTGGTTCAAATTTTAAATCACGAGCATATATAGAACTATTTCTATATAATTCTTTAGGATCAGTTGAATTTTTTGGTGCATTCGGATTCTTGGTACATGAAACATCTAATGTCATAACAACAGTATTAGCATCAGTGAATTTATCAGATTCATCAACTGAATTATCAACCCAATTTAATAAATCAGGATCAATTTTTAATGGGATTAATCCAATACGATGTGCTAAAACTTCATCTTGAATAACTGAAGTATTATTAAAAATATAAACTTGTTCAGCGGCAACTGATGGAACTTCTGAAATCATTATTCTTCTGAAAGCATTTGAAATACTTGTATCTATATTTATTAAATCAAAATTTGCAACTCGTTCACTAATAAATGATATATTAATTTGGAAATTTTCTTGAAATTTTTTTTAAATCCCATGCAAAATCTTCATTGGAGTTATGATAACCTGGATAATCATTTGATACGGTGTTTGTAACACGATCTTGTTCAATATGAACAATATTATCAACCATTTTAGGGGGGGGGGTTGTGTTTTGTAGTTGATGATTACTTGATTAGATATATATGGTAAAATAAATATTTAAATTTTTTTTTTTACTAATTAAATTTCTGATGGATTATGTAAGACTTTTTTCTGAGGGTAAAATTCGCGAAACAATTAAACAAAATAGAAAGACGTTATATATTGGTTAAAATTAAATGTTGAATTAAGATTATGATGACTGAAGAAGTGCCGTGTGTTCTATTTGAAATATGGAGGTCTTGCTAGTGGTATTTTTCATTGTTGAAATCAGTTGAGTATTAAAGATTTTAAAGTGAAATCTAAAGTAAATGGTATGGGGCACAGTACGCTAGAATTTCTGAAATATATTAAAATTGTAAATTACTCAAAACTTTTGCACTAAGATGTATAAATTTAAATAGCTTATTATGTATGAGGCTTTATTGAGAATGCCATGGTTGTTAGTTTGAGGCCAAATCTCAAGTTTGAAAAAATTAAGTTTTTTAATTTATAGCATTTCAAACTAAAATATTAATGATAATGGTCTTAAATTTTAAGCTTCACTTTTTTTGACATCATAAAAGTGCTATTTTTATAAAATATCTATAATATTTGCGTTATTTTGATATTAAAATCGAGCTTAAAACTTTAAAAAAATAGATATTAATGTTTTTATAACCAAATCAATAAATAAATCTCACATATCGGCCGATAGAAAAATTTTTACGCGAAAATTATTCGCAAATTTAATTACGATGATATAAAAAACACTAAACTTATTAATTGCACAATTTTAAACGTTACGTCGTTGTCAATTCTTCTTTTTTGAGTCGTTTTTCAAATACTTTGAAACCAATTTATCCAAATGATTTGTTTCATGTGAATATGTTATATATCTTCATCCACTATTTGAATTGATATGCTACGTCGTTGTCAACTTCTTTTATGAATCGTTTCTCAAATACATTGAAACCAATTTATCCAAATTGTTTCATGTTTTGCAACGGTAACATTATTTCCTAGCCCAGTTTTTTCAAATAGCGCTTCAAAAGAACATCTGTATAACCTAGATTCAGTGATATCAAACATTTGAATGCCCTTTTTCTGGTTCAAAAATGTTGTTGAAAGAATATTGTCTAAGGTTCTTGGACTGAGATTTAAAGATTGATTACTCATATTGTGGATATTAAGATCATCACAATTGATAAATATATATGTTTAAATAAATCATTAGTCATTCAAAGTTTTCATTAGTAAAGATTTAAACCATATCTTTTATGTTAACTTCTTTGAATACTACAATTTTTTTTGAAATTTACAAGATTTGTAGTTAATCAAACTCAATTCTATCTATCTATCTATCAAATGTCCAATCTTATAAAATGTCTCAAATATTATCAAATTATTATAAATGTCTAAAAATTTTAGTACTTAATTTTGTGTCTTTTAAAATTTTAAAATAGCTTGGTTGTTAAGCAACATAAGAAAATTTTAAAAAGGTACCATAAATAATAAGAAAGTAAGAGTAATACAAGAAGAGACATTCAAAAAGCTTAGGATTGTGATTAAGATCTTGCTATTTAATTAATCATCAATGAATGAAACTATTTTAATTTCCATCAAATTCTTGTGTCAAATCATGAGTTGTTTTTTATTTTTATTGTTTACCCCAGTTTTCAACAATTCATTACGGATGATTTTGGATTTTCTTATACCGAAAAGTTTAAACTTTAAAGTAGGGATTCTAATCTAAATTCATATTACAAGAAATCTCAACAATATAGCAAAAGAAATCATATATTTATTGATATATCAAATTATAATTAAATATTAAACCAACCAGTACATAAATATATATCTAGTTATATTATAGAACAATTAAAACACGTTACTTCATAAGTATTGAATAACAAATCAATCAATCTTTATGTTCAACATCTGGTTTATCATCCCATGATTTATTTGTAACAGCCAATCTATGATGTTTATGTAAAGGTTCTTGTCTAACAACATTTTTACTTCTAAAGACATTAACTTTAATTTGATGCCATAATTCAACAGTTTGCCATCTTGCATGAACTAATAAAGGTTGATCGAAAACTTCATCCAATTCTTCTAAAGTCAATGATTTAGTTTCTGGTAAAAACCATAAAACAAGGAAAAATCCAATAACATTCCAACCTGCATACCAACCAAATGCACCTTGTGCTTTGAAAGCATCTAATAATGATGGCCATGTAATTGCTAGAACAAAATTCCAAAACCATAAATTACCAATCATAATTGATGTACCTAAAGTTCTAATATATAATGGGAAACATTCAGCTGTATATGGGAATGTAACAACACCTGAACCAAATGAATAGAATATTGTAAATAGATAAATACCTAATGTAATTGCACCAATACGACCATCTGGTGAAGTATCACCATTAATCCAAAATGAAAACCCAGTTAAAAATAAGAATGCAGACATGAATGGGAATGTAAATAACAACAAGAATCTTCTACCATAATGATCAATTGTGAAAAAAGCTGGCAAGGCGAAAATTGTATTAATTGCACCAAATCCAACAGATGCACCTAATGCAGAAATTTTACTAAAATTTGCATTAACAAAAATTGTTGAAGAATAATAAGCAATAACATTAATACCACAAAATTGTTGCATAAAAGTAACAATAAATGATGCAATTGTTGCATTTCTATTTCTTCTAACTGTAACCAATTCTTTAACTTTTTGAGTGAAAGGAGCTTCAAATGATTCTTCTTCTTGTAACAAGACATATTGATAAAATAAATCTCTTGCTGCACTAATTTCATGATTACGAATTGATCTTAATGATTTAAAAGCCTCCATATAACGACCTTTACCCATTAACCAACGTGGAGATTCTGGAATGAAAGGAATTTGGAACAAAGCAATTGTAGCAGGAATCATGGCAGATCCCAACATAATTCTCCAATTTAATCCACCACCAATACCACGATCTGGAATATGATAGAAAGCTAAGCAGAAAACATAACCCAACATGATACCAAAAGCGGTAAAAAATTGCCACAACATAGTTAAAGCACCTCTAATTGGTGCAGGAGCAGCTTCAGATGAATAAACTGGGACAGTAGCAGATTTTGGACCAATACCAAAAGCACCTAAACAAGCTCTTGCAATAAATAAATGATACCAAGTATTTGTAAAACCTTGCCAAAAAACAGTAATTGAAGAAGCAAAACATGACCAAAAGATAACTTGTTTACGACCCCATCTCTTGTTTGCAGGATCAGTAATAAATGTCCCTACAACAGCACAGAATAAATATGGTGCACCATTAACTAAACCTTCCAACCATCTTGAACGTTGATCACCATTTGCAATACCCATATAAGCAGGATAAAATAATAAAGCACCATTAATAACAGTTTCATCAGCACCTTGAGTAGCAGCACAAAGAGAAATTGAAATAATAACTTGAATTAATTTAAAAGGAATTCTCCAAGGATGATGAATTTCATTATAAACAGCTTCTTTTTCTTCATCAGATAAAAATGGCATACGATTATAATCTTTTGGATTACGAGCTAAAGCGGCACCTCTTGCAAATAATTCAACATCTTGGAAATCATGTTTTAATGCAAAATTTCTACCCATTTGCATAACTTGTTCAAGATCATATTGAGTCAAGATATTATTTTCTTCAGTTGGTGAAGCACCAGAATCTGATGAAGTTGAACCTGCATCTTCAGTTTTTAAAATCCCACCTTGATTTGTTGTATGTTGAGTTGATTCTTTTGTTAAAGATTCATCATGTTCAACATGAAGTTTTTCTTCAGGAACACTCATATTGTAAAACCTATGTTAATGAAACAATAGGCACAAATGAATATTTTTCATGGGGAATATGATGGTTTTTATACATTTTGAAATATTGACCTACATGCCATATGAGTGTAAGGTTTGGCATTATTTTAATTCAAAAGGGGTATAAGGTTGTTGATCCAAATTTGGGAATTGCATACATTTTAGAATTTAGTGTAAGGTATTTTTATGAGAATAATAGTGAACAAATTTGAAGATCTGAGAAATTTGGATGACTTTTTGCTGCGCGAATCGTAGTTTCTGGGGAAGATAAGACAAGACAAATGAAAAGACGGGACAAGTCATAAACTGGAAAAGGACAATAAAGAATGTGAGGAAAGAGTGAGAAGATTCAATGGTGAATCTTGATCGTGATTATCATAGTGGTTGATGGTGATGTTGATGGTACTCTCTATTGTATTCGTTGTATGATGTTGTTGTGTTCCATTGCTACGCGAGCCGTTCATAAAACAATTCAATTCGGAATAATCTAGAAATGAGCAGCAACAAAGAAAAAAATAAACATTTGGTTCTATAGATAAGTACCCAGATATATCGTAAATTCAAATTTTACGTATTGTCACGGAAAAGTAGCCTACTATTAACCCTCCGAGCATACAACTTCTAACAGGTCATCGTACTAAACATATACTACTCAACATGGTCATCGTATATACCTTCTTTCCCACTTAAACCTTGGATCGATCCCCTGAGCCTTTTAACTTTAAAACTCCATTTTATTTCCATGTCTAGAAACTTCATTCCATTGCTTTGAAGATTTGCGAGTACGCCATGAGAAATTACATACAGTTAAGCCTTTTAGTAACACTTCAAATTAAACAATTAACCAGCTCAACAATTAAAACAATACCCCAGAAAATAATATCACAGTATAGCCTATGCTTGAATTAAGCATAAAGGGAATCATCGGATGTTTCTGGTCCAATACAACTGTTGGTACTTCACCACGTACTTTACCATCTTATTGGTGGGTTTTTGCCGGCTCATAGATGACTCCTTGACTTGTACATATTCTTGAGTCTTAATGTCTGGGGATGTAAAACGCCATAAATTTCCATAAAGCGAGTGTCCGGAGGGTGCATAATTTAAACACACTTTAGAAAAATCTAGAATATGGATTGTTTAGCCTTATATCTGTAAAGTTAAAAGCTAATACTTGATACTTGATACTTTCTAATAGTTTATGTTTAGATAAATTTAGCGTGGTTGTAGGATTAACATGATTGACAACGTTTTCAACTGAATTAACTTTATGGGTAATTATAGCCTCTGAATCAAATCAAAAGATAAGATACAGTTTTAAACCATGTATACTTATACACGGCCCCAGATTATTATTAGTACTTTATGCATTATTCATTTACTCCAGCTTGTAAATCAGGTGGACACTGGATATAAGTAGAAAAGAGTAGACATAGGCTATATGTACCATTGGCGTTAAAACTGGGGTTAGATTGTGGGTTGATAACTGTTAGAATCATATCAGATATACAGCTTTTTTTAAAATATCATAACATTCATTCATTCATAATCATCAAAAAAGAAATATACATAATAATTCATTAATTATATCAAAAAATCAAAACCAGTTGATCAATGGGCAGAAAATTCATTAATACAGCATGTAATTTTAAATCATTCTTTCCTTCTAAGACTTGCAATTGGAATATCTAATAATCCACTACCACCTCTTTTAACTCCATTAACTGCACTATTTGATCTATTCCTAAATTCTAATGAAACATTTTCTAATTTATTATTTAATTTATTTCTTAATCCTTCATTATCGAAAAATCCTGATAATACTGAACTTGTTGAATTACCTGTATTACCAGTATTAACTTGACTAATTTGATTCATATTTTGTAATGAACTATTGAAAGAACCTTGAGATTCTTTACGTTCTAAATATGAAACATGATCTTGATCTTGATCTGTTGTTGTTGTTGATGTTCTTGATAAATTTCCTGATGAATTTGGTGGTGAAATTTTACCAGGTTCTTTAGATTTTGTCTTCATTGAACTATATGAATTTGATCTTGATTTTTGTGAAGGTTGTTGTTGTTGTTGAGGATATGAATTAAATGATTGATTTGTTGATGATCTTGTTCTACCACCACCACTTAAATTTAAATTAAATTTTTCTGGATAATTTGTTAATGATTGTTGTTCTGGTGTTTGTTTCCCAGAATTAAGACTTGACATTGATGGGAATGAACTTAATGAATGAGAATTTACTAATCCAGATTGTCCTTCTTCCACTATAGTATTTGTAAGACGATCACCTTGTTGTGATCCTTGTCCTTGTGATCCTTGACCTTGTTCTTGAGCAAGTTGTGAACCTCCAGATGAACTGAAAACTCCTAATCCAGAAATTGGTGATACTAAAACTGGTGAATTTGAACCTGAATGAATTTGATAATTTGATAAATTTGGTTGTGGAGGTTTTATATTGAATGAAGTTTGTGTTGGTGAAAATGTAAATGAATTTGAATTTGATCCATTAAAACCTAATGAGATTGCACTTCTTGGAATTGGTGATCTTGTATTTAATGATGCATTTGATGAACGACGTGCTGTTGTCACGGATGGTAATGGGGGTAATGAATTTGAATGTGTTCTATTACCTAAAGTTGGCCTTATTGATGCAGATGAAGTATTGGAAAAAGATCCACTTGACGTTATCACTGGTGTTGATGCAGTTGTTGTTGAAGTATTTTGATTTGATGTGAAATCATCAAAATATTTTAATTCATCTTTTGGAATTGTTTGTAATTTATTATAATATTTTTCCACTTGAAATGACATTGAAACATCAATTGGTTTTAATCCATTATTATTTTGTAAATTTTGATTTATTCCTGCCATTATTAATAATTTTATACTTTGATAACTACCAAATTTCATAGCTAAATGTAAAGAATTATTACCATCATCATCACACATTTGTAAATCAGCACCAATGGCTAAAAGCATTTCAACACATTTGAAATGATTTTTAATACATGAAATATGCAAAGGGTTTAAACCTTCATCACCTTTTAAATTCAAAATTTTGGGGAAATGTTGTAATAATAAATGTGTAGTTTGTTCATGACCATTCATTAAACTTAAATGAACACTTGTATTTTGTTTAAAAGTTTTCAAAACTTCATTTTTATCATGACCTAAACTTATCAAATGAACACAAATCAAATACCAACCATTGAAAGCTGCATAATGTAATGAAGTCCAACCATTTGATGAATCTATATTTTCTAATAAATCAGGGAACCGTTTTAATAATCTCTTTACAACTAATAAATTCCCTTCTTTAATTGCTTGACGAAGCCGTATTTGTGGCTCAAGCATATTCTCTTTAAGCTTTTTATGATTTTATGTCTTGAAAACGAATGAACTCTTTTGTAAGTGTTTTGTTGAATGATGTTTGAGTGAAATGCCTTTATCAAACCGTGTATCCTGAATATATTCACGGTCTAAAAGGTACCAAAAAAAAAGACTTGATGTACCGCTGAGCTGGAAACCTTGAACTAACCCCTTGGATTGGTTACTATGCTAATGTTGAATATGAATAGCGGTATACCCAACTAAAATAATAAACTAATATGAATCTTTGTTTAATTAAAACAAAAAAGTTTGGTACCAAATTAATTTATTTCATTTAACCAAAATTGGATTTTCGTGATTATGAAATTGGGATTACGTAACAATTCCATATTGAGTAAATGAATTTCATATCAAATCTTTAACAAAATGGTTGAATTTATAAAGAGATGTGAGTATATTATGATGGTATTGACCTGGTTTATATATCGAGAGAATCTTATTGTTATTGTCTTTTCATATCTCTCTTTACTTGATTAGCTTTTCTCTTTGAACCCGGCTTCTAAGTTAATTGTCATCTGTTGATTGTCAGGTCGTTTCAAAACCGATGAGATCTACATCTGAACTAAAAGGGTAATCAAATGTCAACTAATGTATAGCTAAATCTAAATTAAAATACTCTATATATGATAAGACTATATCCAATCGAAAAACTTATAAACAGATTGCTTGAAATCAACAGGGTTATCCAGATAAATATGATGTCCTGCATCTTTAATAACTTGATATTTACTATTTGATGGACCCAATTCATTAATTTCTTTAGATATAGTTAAACCTGCTTCTTTACTCATCCAATCTTTATCTCCATACATAAATAATGAATCCATTTGTAGATTACCTGGTAATCTACTTAATAATGGATATCTTGCCAATGCTCCTGGTGCTAATATTCTAGTCAGTGCATGTTCTCCACTACCTTTAGCAACAAATGTATTATAACTATAAATATGTAATTTCATGATTTCTGAAGCATCCCCCATTTGGCCAAATCTTCTAAAAGACCACGATGCACTCATTTGTGGACCCCATGGTCCTAATACTCTAAGTATAGTGAATGGGGAAATATGTTTATCCCATAAATATTTAAAAGTTTTAGACATATTTGGTAATCTATTAACATAACCTTTAGAATCAACATTCAAGAAAGATGAACTTGGTATAGGTTCATCTGTTGGTTCATTATGTAACCCAATTTCTTGTTCAATTTCTGGTCCTTCAACAAGACTTGTTGAATCTATATTTGATTGTTGATCAATTGGTAATGGTGTCTTGGAAAGATCATAAATACTTCTTTCTACACCAACGGGACTAATCAAGATTAATTTTGAAACATGTTCTGGATATTTTAAAGCATAAACAGCACTTAAATAACCACCAAATGAATGACCAATTAATTTAAATTTATCAATTTTTTTAGCCTTTCTCCATGATTCAATCGAATTTATGAAAAAATTCTCCACAGTTTCAACATCTTTTAATGAAATTTCATTAAATTTTGGTAGTTTGGGTCTTGATGATAATCCATAACCTAAAAGATCTAAAGCATGTAAATTCATACCATGTTTTTCTGTAAGACTATCAAAATTTTTATAGAAAAATCCCAAGGCGGCACCATAACCATGAACTAAAACAACATGATCATCTTTTAATGATTCATCTTGAATATTTCTAATATTGAATTCATGAATATGTTGATTATTACCTATATCAACATTTTCAATTTTAGCAATTCTTTTACCATCAGATTCTGGATAAAATGGTAATAATGATAAGACATCAGATTCAGATTTACTAAGATTTGATTTTTTCAACCAATGACGGAATGAATCTTTATATGTGTAATTTATATCAGCCTTTTCTTGGATATTTGAGACGTTTGTAGCTGATGCAGTAGCAGTAGACATGATGGAATCTTGTTGATCTTCTGGTACAACTTCAAACTTGATATAGCAAGAATCAAAGGTATAAAAGAGGCGTTTGGGCCGTTTTTATTTAGGATCGGATATAGGATTTAAACAGCTGAAAAAAGAAAACAAATCAAGTTCGGAAGCTGGAAGTGTTGAAAATAAGCAAAGTTCCGACTCCCGAGAGTTATGTAAATTGTATTATAGGAATGTTAATTAATTTAGTACAACATTCTCCAGAAACTAGCTACAATTTTGACACATAATTGATTTACATTTGATAAATAGATTGTCATAAATATAGTTAAATGTTATATAAGTCATACATAAAGTCATTGGAATCATCTCAATTGAATTGCATTCCAAAGACCATACCAGAAGAAAGCAGCACCTGCAATATCAAAAATACTACTAACAGTATGAACTTTTAATCCAAAACGAATATCTTTTCTTGGATTTGAACCATCATTCTCAATTGTTTCATTATATTCACTAATCTTTCTTGCTTTATACTTGAAATATGGAACAAATAAAAGATAACCAACACTTGAAATACTACCCAAGAGATAGTAAAATCTTGCAAAACTTTCAAATGGTAAATTAACAGCAGCATGAATACCAAACCCAATTGATAACAAGATTGCACCAACAACTGAACGTCCAGCTAAAGTAGAATATTTAGAAATCCAATAACTAATTGATGTATTATCAATACCTTTTTCTAATAATGCTGGTAATGTTGCCCATGTATGGAATCCATGAGTAAGAATAACTGTACCTAAAGCTGGTGCTGCTAATTGAGAAAACCCAACGATTGGAAGAACCATGATTGATTAAATTTATTGAAATGTTTGTATATGAATTGATAATATATATGGCTGGATTCTCAATTAAAATCTGGGGAATTGTTGGGTTTAAATAGTGATGAGGTTGCTTATAGCAAACTTTATGTAATGAATTGGAGTTTAAACATCTTGAAACTGATCAAATGCACTGATATTGAGAATTTTGAAACTATAGATATATTTCAAAACTAGTATGTTCCACTAAATACTAGTTTTTAATATGATTACCACCTAATAAACCCATAAAACTCATGAATATCTTCTGAAAAATTTAAAAAAACCTGGTATAATTCTGTCAATTTTACAAGTGCTCATCATCGAAAAGCTTTGTTTCCCTGACAACGTTATTAATTTGATTTTTTGTTTCGCGCAGCACCAAACAAAGTTGTTTTCGCATCAAAACAAAAAAAAGTGTTTGTTTACCTTTTGAAGACGGAAGCCAAAGTCAATGGGATAGCGGCATAAAAGAGTGTGAAAGAAGGTGGATTTGTTGTGTTATTATACTGGTACTTAGAATAAGAAATTATTGGTGCTTTTTTACATTCATTTGAAACCATTTGGAAGAAGTTGAGCTATTGATTTTCAGATTTTATAGGCTCATTGGAGCAGAAAAAATAAGTTACAGATACAATAAAAGAATTACAAATTTATAATAAGGACAACCATTATCTTTGGAAAACTGGATCATATGGAACAAGATGGAGTCCAATAATGGTAATTATATCAATAGTCAAGAGGATTTCGAAAAATGGATTCGTATGGCTACTGATAACGTGAGTATAAAAGATCCTTTCTATTTTTTCGTGTTTCTAGATGACTAACTTTTATGAAGAAAATCAATACAGCAAATAGTTGGGATTTAGCATTGATTGATTATTTCTATGATTTATCATTATTAAGAGATGGTGATGGGATCAATTTCCAAAAAGCTAGTGCAACTTTAGATGGGTGTGTAAAGATTTATTCTTCAAGAGTTGATTCTGCAGTAACCGAAACTGGTCGTTTGATTAATGGGTTAGCAACCAGCAAGAGAAATCAAGCACAAGATGGAAATGGTGAAGATGAGGAAGAAGAAGTTGAACTGGATCCAAATGCACCAGTGAAGGAAAGAAGATCAAGAGTTAATGTTGCAAATAAGAATACAATAGTAGATTTTGATGTGATAAAGTTCAAAAAGAATGATTTAGAATTATATGTTGATCCATTATTTAAAAAGGCATTGACAGATTTTGATGAAGGTGGATCAAAAAGTTTATTATTGAATATGTTGAATATTAGTGACGAGGGAAGAATAATGTTTGATACTACAGATTCAGCACAAGGGAAAGCCATTAAAGATGATCCAAATGATCAAACGTTACCAGAAGCTTCTGATCAACCAGAAAAAGATACACAACAAGATAACATACTAGATGAACTCGAAGATGATGATGAAGAAGAAGCAGGTGATCAAAGTATGATGGATATAGATAAAAGTTTTGCAGAAATGGATATTGATCAAGATGATGATGTTCAAGACGTAAATGAAGATAAAAAACAAGAAATGTTGGAATTGGAAGTAATGAATTTAGGTAAAAAATACTTGGGAAATTTCCATGAATCTCTGATATGTCCATCGATTAATGAATTGGAAGGTGTATTAAGTCAAAAAGTCACATCTGCAGAACTTATGGCAGGTTTAGAAAATGCTAAACTGATTGAGGAATCAGACGATGAAGATGATGGTGATATTGGTGATTATGTTGATTTTGATTTTGGTGGTGCTAATGACTTTGATGATCCAGGTAGTTTCCAAAATGATTCAAAATTACCAGCAAATAAAACTTCAGTGTTTTTTGAAGATTTTGATGATGAAGCTGATGATTATGGTTTAACAATGAGAGAATTATTTAATGAAAGTAAAGATTATGGTGTGACACATATAGGAGAAGAGGAACAAGATTTCAATAGAACAGTTGCAAATATACCCGATGAAAATTTATTAGCATACTTTGATCAATATCAGAGAAAGAATTGGGCAGGTCCGGAACATTGGAAAGTTCAAAGAATAAAGAATGCATATAAACCAACATTTAAAAGCCCATTGAGCAATGAAAATAATGATGATCAAGACCAAGAATCAAGTACAACAAAACAAAAGAAAAAAACAAAAGAACATGTAACGATAGATTTCTTATCAGATGATTTCCCCGATGAATCAGAAATTTTCCTGGAAGGAAGTGCTGGTCAAAATCAGTTACCAATGGACAAAAGAGATGCAGGAGAAGCAAAACATCAGTTGCCAGAAGATCATCATTTTTCAACTAGAAATTTCATCTATTTATTTACAAAAGAAAAATTAATTACTAGTGCATTCAATAAAGTTACCAATCTCGATCAACCAATTGATACAACCCTTTACGCTGATAATATAACGTTAAATTTGGATAATCAACCTGAGAATGTTAATGATGCAAATTTTTATAATGATCATGGACCTGATATTGATTTTGACTTTGATGATGCAAATGATGATGATGAAGGAAATGCCATTACACAAAGTCAAGAACTCATAGGATCTCAACTGCTGGCAAAATCACAAGGTAAACAATCACCATTAAGTTATTCAAGAGTTGCTAAAAGGGTTGATATTATACTGTTAAAAGATAACATTTGGGATTCTTTACAAAAAGAAAGAGCATCTAGAGAATCGATAAGATTAACAAATGTACCAGAATTATCAAATTCATCAACTGATACATCTACATCTTCTGAACCTGAAGAAAATCTGAAATTTACTGAAATTATTCATGGATTAAATGGTAAATATGAACCTGAAGCTAAAAAAGACTTATCAACAAGTGTTTGTTTCATTGCATTGTTACATCTTGCAAATGAAAATGGTTTTACAATAACGAATACAGAAGATAATACAGATTTGATGATCAATAGACTTATATGAACTTAAAGTCAATAAAAATTATACACATATAAATGGACCTTAATGAATAAAATAAATGTATTATACTACTAAAGTTCTACATATGTAGTTATGTAATTTAAATATGCTTTTCATTACTTTTTTCTATATATAAGAAAATCAATTATACATCAAAAAATTAACTTTAAAAACGTCACCTCTGATAAGAATAAAACAATGCAGTTTAAAACCAAATAATAAATATAAATATAATAATAATTATAATAAGAACAAAATATAGGTATAATGTTTCGATGAATCAATCACCATTCTTGAGCTTTAACACCAAATTTACTCTTTTTGGTACCTTTAACAGGTTTAATTAATTTAGTACCACCTTCCAAGAAAGAAAATTTATCTCTTCTTTTAGCTTCATATTTTTCAATATATTCTTCTTTTTGTAAAGTTAATCCAATATCATCAAGACCATTAATTAAACAATGTTTTCTAAATGGTTCAACATCAAAATGATCAACTAAAACTTCACCATCTGGACCCAAGATTTTTTGATTTGGTAAATCAATTGTTAATTTTTTACCAGCTCTTGCTGGTGGTGCTAATTTTTCCAAGATAATTTCTTGTGGTAATCTAATTGGTAAAATGAAATTTTTGAAAGAATTGTTATAGAAAATATCACCAAATGATGGAGCAATAATAGATTTAATACCAAAATCTTTTAAAGCCCATGGTGCATGTTCTCTTGAAGAACCACAACCAAAATTATCACCACTAACTAATAAGATTTCTGCATTTCTCCAAATACCTGTATTTAAGACGAAATCTGTTTCAACATCTTTACCTTCAGAATCTTTAACAAAACGTAATTCATAAAATAAACCATTTTTTAAACCTGTTCTTTTAATTGTTTTCAAAAATTGTTTTGGAATAATAGCATCAGTATCAACATTAGCTTTATCTAATGGAGCAGTGATACCAGTTAATGTAGTAAATGCATTACTTGGTTTTTCTTCACCTGGTAAAACGGTTTGTTTAACAGATTTATCAGTTTTTGGAACATCATTTAATTTTTCAGCTTGTTTTTCTTGTTCATTAATATCAATTTCACCTTCACCATCATCAACTGGTTGTTTTTCTTCATCATAAACAGCATCTTGTAAAGCTTCATCTTCATCACTACCAATTTCTAATTTTGGTTCATCAATATGAGAATATTTATATTCTCTAATATCTGTGAAATAACCAATAATACCTGCAGCTGCAGCCATTGCTGGTGACATTAAATGAGTTCTTGAAGCAGCACCTTGACGACCTTCAAAATTTCTATTTGATGTAGAAGCACAACGTTCTTCTGGATCCAAAATATCAGGATTCATACCTAAACACATTGAACAACCAGCTTCTCTCCATTCAAAATCAGCAGCTTCGAAAACTTTATCTAAACCTTCTCTTTCAGCTTGTTTTTTAACAAGACCTGAACCTGGAACAACCATGGCACGTTTAACATTTGAAGCTTTTTTATGACCTTTAACAACTTTTGCAGCAGCTCTAAGATCTTCAATACGGGCATTTGTACAAGAACCAATAAAAACTTTATCAATTGGGATTTCCTTAAAAGGGGTATTTGGAGTTAAACCCATATATTTTAAAGCTCTTTCCATACCTGATTTTTTAATTGGATCATCAACTTTTGTTGGATCTGGAACTGCACCTGTGATTGGTAAAGCATCTTGTGGAGAAGTACCCCAAGTTATAGTTGGAACAATATCTGAAGCTTTAATAATAATATCATCATCGAAATGTGCACCTTCATCAGTATGTAAAGTTCTCCAATAATTTTTAGCTTTTTCCCATTCAGCACCTTTTGGAGCTAATGGACGACCTTCAATATATTTAAAAGTAGTTTCATCTGGTTTAATCATACCAGCTCTTGCACCAGCTTCAATAGCCATATTACAAATTGACATTCTTGCTTCCATTGATAAATTTTCAATTGCCTTACCAGCAAATTCAATAACTGAACCAGTACCACCAGCAGTACCAATAACACCAATAACATGTAAAACTAAATCTTTTGATGTAATACCTTCTTCTAAATCACCATCAATAAAAATTCTCATATTTTTTGATTTACCTTGAATAATTGTTTGAGTTGCTAAAACATGTTCAACTTCTGAAGTACCAATACCAAAAGCTAAAGAACCAAAAGCACCATGAGTTGAAGTATGAGAATCACCACAAACAACAGTTGTACCAGGTAAAGTGAAACCTTGTTCAGGACCAATAATATGAACAATACCTTGTCTATCATCAGTCATACCAAAGAAAGTAACACCAAAATCTTTAACATTTTGTTCTAAAGTTTCAACTTGTAATCTTGAATCTTGTTGTTTAATAAAACTTGCAGTTGATTGGAAATTTGCTCTTGATTCAGTTGGAATATTATGATCCACAGTGGCTAAAGTACAATCAGTTCTTCTAACTGATCTACCAGCAGTTTTTAAACCTTCAAAAGCTTGAGGAGAAGTAACTTCATGAACTAAATGTCTATCGATATATAATAAATAAGAACCAGATTCATCTTTATGAACAATATGATCTTCAAAGACCTTATCATAAAGAGTCTTTGGAGTGTTAACTGTAGCAGGCATAATTGAAAATTGATTTAACCTTTTAACTAAAGAACTAAATAAAACACAAATAAGATTGGAAATATGTTTATAAAGTATTAATTTTAAAATTTCAATGATTCATCTTTTTCCACAGTGTAATAGAAAAAAAAAGAACCGGTGATTTTTTGGCTTAAAATCTCCTGAAACCGGAGCTTTTGAGTCACCGGTGACGGTGCGCTTACAGGTTGAGCCAATCAGAGTCATGGAGTTGGTAATTTAGTAAAGTGACAGCTTGAAAATGGGGGAGGTAATTTGCAGCGAAGAAGGGGTAATAAAGATCATATATGATATAGATCAGAAAATAATACTAGCCATGTCCCACTTCACTTTAAAATCACCTAATTAGCTGTTTTCCTGTAATCAATTGTCCCAATTGTAATTAATTAAGGCCAATAACTCTGTCAAAATCCACCGGTTACGCAGCCCCGTCAAATTTAACTTTTTGACACACAAAAGAAATTCGCGGGTTGCTGATTACATAATTTGTGTCTGCTGATATTTTTACCGAAACCGGTTGAAATTTTCCACCTGTTTCGGAGTTTATAAGTCTTATTAATTTAAGCTTATAGTTAAAGTTGGTACATGAATTAGTCATATTTTGTTCTGGATTAGGACAGATAAGAGATCTCTGTTATATTATTACAATAGTATTAAGTATTAATATAAACTTGTATAATAAAAAGTATATATAGATCAATATGGTTAATTAAGCATTGTCCAAAGAACTGAATATTGAAATTAAACACAACAATGAAATGATATATGTATCATTTATGTATCATTGTGGAGAAGAACGAAAGAATAGCCAGAATAGAAAAAAAGAACTAAAAAATCCATAAATTATGTGTGATAAGAACTAAAAAAGAATATGTTTAATAAACTTGTAGGTTTGAGATTATGTTGTCTGTATTTTCAATATACCATTTTTTTCAATTTTTTCAAAAATATCAGCAATTTTATTTAATTCTTCTTCTTGTTCTTCATTTGATAACTCATCAAAATTATCATTTTTATTATTTGAAGAAGAATTTGATGAGTTTGATAAACCAGGATTATTTATAAAACTTGATTCTTGAATCTTGGTAAAATCAAAGGATGATTCAATTTCTAATTTTTTTTTCAATTCAATTAATATAGTACTTAAATTTAAATCTTTTGAACCTAAAGTTTCTAAATGATCTAAATTTAATTCATTTTTAACTATATTTTTAACTTCATTTTCATCATGATCCATCGTTATTAATACATCTAAAGTTAATAAATTTGAAACTGGAGTATTTAAACCAAATACATCACCAAATGAAATTTTATTTAAAAATTTAATTTCATTTTGTGCAAATGTTTTCTTATTCAACATATAATTCTTGGCAACTTCTATTGATATTGTAATTAATATATTACCAAAATGTTGTAAAATTTCATCATAATCTTGACTTGTTTGAATGGATTTGTTATATAATAAATTAAATTTATTACAACTTAATACAAAAACACTATCAATACCTGAAGAATCTTCACCTTGATGAACAAATGAATAAATAATTTTTAAAATTTCAATAATTATTTTATTTAAACTTTTAGTTTCCACTCCACTCAAAGTAATAAAATTTAATAATTTCCCACTAATTTTCAATATAGCACTTTTAATTAATGGTATTAAGCTGCTATTATAACTTAATAAATAATATAATCTAAAAATTGGTAAAAAATCATTATATTGACTTTCAGAATTAATTTCACGTTCACTAACATAATCTAATATATCTTCTAATCTTGGAACAGATTTTTGTAAAATTTTTGAAGCTTCTTCATTTCTAAATTGGTCATTTAATAATAAAACATTACATATAGTTGATATTATTACTAATTGATCCTTGAGAGTAGACATTTTAGAATAAACAATAATTAATTGATCTAATTGTTCTGATGGGAAATTTTTTAAAAATGTTTCATCTCTTGATTTGGTTCTTAATTGTTCTAATAATAAAGAACGATCATTTGATGGAGAATCATCTAGGGATGAATTTATCTTGTTTATGATTTCATAAGTCATTATGGTATTCTATAATCTATTACCTCCCTAACACCCTTTTGTTTTGTTGATGATGATAAAATTTATTTATGTCTTGTGGATTTTCAAACACGTACTTTTTGATGTAAAGTAAGGTACCGAATTTTCTCGCAGCAGAAGCGAAAAGTGAATAAAATCTGAAACAAAAGGACTTTGAATGAAGAAGTTATTGAAAATTATAAGTATTTTGTTTCAATGAGTGTGAACAGAGTATGTGGTGTGTGTTAAATGGGTTGTCTGTCAATGTAATAATATACAAATTGAAAGTTGTGGAGTTGATCCTTGCGTTTCTTGTGATTTGCTTTTCCTTTCACTTTTTCCTTTATCAAAATATCAAAAAATGCACCAAAAAAAGAACAAAACAAAAAACAAATTAAAATTCGCGTGGCCAGAATTGCAAAAATTAAAAATTACATAAAAATTAAAAATCGAGCCATAATTAAGATCTACACGGCACACGGCAAAAAATGGCAGATTATGTAAGTGCTAATGTAATCAGTGGATCTTCGCGAATTTCAATTTCAATAGGGATCTTTTCAACCCCATAATTAAATTGGTCAAAACAAAGTGGTATATGGGAGAGTATAGGAATAGTCAAAACTACAGCTTATACTGGTTTGAAAAGAAGTATAGGCACCCGAGATGCTACTACCAACTGCTAGACTCACTACAAGAAGAGCATCTAAGATCGCTTCAATTAGATTCTTTATGGGATTCATTTCTATCCCTAAAAGATGGTCACATATTGATGCTGTTCATAGAAATACAAAAGATAATAATCCATCTGTTAAATTTGAATTTAATGATAAAAATTCCCAAGAAGTTACCAAAATCATTGCTAAATATCCTGAACAATATAAAAAAGCTGCTATTATGCCATTATTAAATTTAGGTCAACATCAATTTGGTTATTGTTCTATTGGGGTTATGAATGAAGTTGCTAGAATTTTGGAAGTCCCACCAATGAGAGTTTATGAAGTTGCAAGTTTTTATACAATGTTTCATAGGAAACCTGTGGGTCAAGTTAATGTTGGGATTTGTACAAATATTGCATGTCAATTAAGAGGTGCTGATGATATTTATTCAAATGCTAAATCATATTGTAAAAGTGAAAAAAATAAAGATGGATTTTTTTCATTAGAAGAATTAGAATGTTCTGGTGCTTGTGCAAATGCTCCTGTTGCAGAGATTAATAATATTTATTATGAAGATTTAGATAAAGATTCTATTATTAAAGTTCTTGATGATTTAAGAATTGGTAAAGCCAAACCTGGTCCTTTTGGTGGGAAAAGAGTTTCTTGTGAACCTGAAGGTGAAAAAACTTCACTTTTTGGAAAAGAAGCTTTTGATATTAGAACTGTAACTCGTGATGATATTTAATCCTTTATTTATTTATTACACCTATTTATTATTTATTATTTATTCATTATTTATTGATCACTTATGATCTTATATATCAAATACACGAAATCAAATTAACATTAATAAGCACGATATTCATTAACGACCACATTTCTTTAATTCTAAATATCTTAAAGGTGGATAAACAATCCCTGAAATCCCCATAGTTAACCACATTGCTAAATCACCACCAAATTCACCAAAATTTCTAGCAATAACTCCAATATAATAAGCTTGAGCCATACCAAGAACTGCACCAACAACACCACATAAAAATGCTATAAATGCAGCATACCCATGTGTTAAAACACCATAATTATTCCATGCATCCCAATTATAATTTTGTTTACGAGATCTTAAACCAAGTGGAACTTTTTCAACATTATGACTTGAATTTGCAATTTTTTCTTCTTCATTAACAGGAAATTCTTTTATATATAAATGTAAAAAAAATTTTCTAAAAATTGTGTTCTCTTCTAATAACATTATAAAATACATTGAAATCCAATAACCAATCATTGGTAAGAAATTCCCCAAAATAGTACTAAAATGATCTCTCCCCACAAGTGCACAAACTAAATAAACTGCAGTTATAATAATAGCCCATAACCATCTTGGAATTTTAGCAAACCAAACTGCAGTTAATTGTAATGAAAATGCAGCAGAATAAGTATTTATAATATTATTTGCAATTAATGATAATAATAAAATTATTGTACAAAATTTACCAAATCCATTCCAACGACTAAAACCTTGATGTAAAAGACCACCCATACCATGATCTTCATATGCAGTTTCAAAACCTGGTTCAACCATTGCTAAAACACTTAAACATGTCCCCAAAATACCAACAAATGTAGTTGGAATACCAATACCCAAGAATGTCAATAGGAAAACTTGATATGATGGTGTTGTTTCTGGGAATAAAATATAATAATCTGATGTAATAGTACCCCATGTCCCCGTGACAGCATAAGCTAATGAAAAAAATGATAAATAATTACCCTTTAAAGTTTGTGAAGCAATTTCTGAATTATCAAATGTTTGTAAAAGATGGAATTTATTTGATGATGAAATGTATAATAATACAAATGCAATTGTAACAGGTATAGCAATAAATTTTTCCACTCTTAATAATTGTTTAATACCAAAAATTGCAACCATAAAACTCAGGATAGCCACTATAACAATCCCAATATATAAAGGAACTTTATCATTTGATACACTTGCTAAAATTTGTCCACCAACAACACAATTAACAATTGACCAACCAACAACACCAAGACATCCAATCAATGCAACAAATTTAACAAACCACCATCCGAAAAGATAACGAGCTGTAACCATTTGTCTACAACCGGATCTTGGACCCATAGTAGCACAATAACCTGCAATTGCACAACCTAATAATTGGGCAATCATACCACTTGTTAAAGCTTGTTTAAAATTTAATTCAAATAATGTAGCACTTAGTATAAATGTTGACATTGATGAAAGACCACCTGCAGCACTAAACCAAAATCCAATGACTGATATGAATTGAGTCCATTTATTTGTTGATCTTTCCCATGGTTGAATACGTTCAATACCTCTAGTTTCAACACCTAAAGAATCTAATTTTTTGGAATATTTTTGTAATAATGACCATGGTTTTAAATTTGGTTGTTGTTTTGTTGATGTTGAATCTGTAAGGATTTCTTCAACAAAGTCTTCTTTGGCCATGATTTAAAGTCTTGTTGATTCTTAGTATGAACTCCAAAGACAATAATGTAAAGAGGTTAAATATGAGTAATAAATACGATTTTTTTTCATTTTCGATATGCAAAGTGTGGTTATATCTTTTTTATATCAGTGGAAAACTTCAGCGATCTGGGGATCCGAGTCGTAACGGTTTCGAAATTTGACTCCGATTTAAGTATTACCGCGAATTGTTTATTTTGTGCCATTTTACTGAGAGCTAGGCAGACGCTAGGCAGGAGTTAGGCAGAGGAGATATTCCTAGGAAGAGATCTTCCCACCTACAACGTCATCCGCGCTCTGTCTAGCTTAAATAAGAAATATTTGCTCATATTGAAAACAAAGGTCAATCGAATCCATCATGTAAAATTGTTTGAATTGGTTGCAAAATATAACCGTTGTGTACTTCGAGATGTCATAGAAAAGCTCTTGTTAAAGTGAGATTGTATTATAACTACGCTGTTGAATCATTTGAATTGAAAAAGGTTCCTTATCATATTCTGAATTGTATTATTAAGTGCTCAAGTTCTTTCCCCGAAGTGAGAAACCATTATTATATCAAGAGAGAATATTTATTCAAAAACAGATTTATGTGGATCTACAAAGAGATTTCAATATGATATTAGTAGACGGTGAGAAGTATGCGTGTGTTCAGTGTATCAGAGGTCATAGATCGTCCACTTGTAAGCATTCACAGAGAGCTTTGGTTCAAGTTAGAAGTCGAGGTAGACCTTCGTTAAATGCTGGTCATAGAATCGCTGTTACGGAATCACAATTAGTTTTATCAAGAGATGAAGTTACAATTCAAGATTCAAATGGGAATATTCAAAATGGAGGGGCTAAACAAAAACTTAAAGAGAAATCTAAATCACCACAACCAGAATCATTACCTGTTAAATCTTGTTGTTCTTCAAAAGTCAAATCACCAGAGCCACAACCATCAACAAAAGAAAAGGAAGATGAGGAAGTCCCTGTACCCAAGAGTTCATGTTGTAGTTCCAAACCTAAATCACAAGAATCATTAAATTTACCACCAGTATCGTCATCATCATCATCATTATCATCAACAGTGGATAAACCAACAGATAGTTCATCATGCTCTTCAGCAACCCATGCAAATTGTAATTGTGGTAAGAATGGTGTTATAATGTTAAAAGCTTCAAGAAGACAATTTGTTGATGTTAGAAATGGTGCAATAGATTATGTTGGTCCATATAATGAATCTTCATTAAGTAAGTTCAAGATTGCAAGTTTACAAAAATCATTTAATAGACATAAACATTCCAAAAATTCTTCATGTTGTTCATCAAAATCTGGGAATTCTAATAGTATAAGGAATAAATTAAAATTATTGAAAACTATAAAAATGAATGAAACTGATTATCAAATACCCAGAGATCAATTAAATGGATTAAATTTCCCCTTAGCACCTGCTAATATAGCACCAAGACATGATCAATTACAAGATCAACAACAGCAACAACATAGTTATCAATATTATCAACGTCAACCAAATGATACGGGACAATCCATTTCAAGTACAACTTATCAAAAAGATTTATCCGCCTTGGGACTTCCAATTGAATTACCACAAGCTGAACAAATTCATCCACAAGATTCTCAACAATTTGATCAAGCTTTAATAGAATATCAACAATTACAATTACAACAGCAACAACAACATAATCAAACTCATACACAACAACCCTCCAATCAATCAGAACCAAAGTATTATGATGTTGTTCTTTCATCAGGTTGTGCAACAGAATGCGGTTGTGGACCAGATTGTGAATGCCCAGGTTGTTTAATCCATCGTACAAATGAAGAATTAAAAGAATATGGTATCCTAGACACATCACCAGCTTCAACACCAACACCAGAACCTCAACAATTACCAAGCCTAGACAATGGATTATTCTCAATGAACCCTAATACTAATGGTAATTTTAAACTAGAACCTTCAAATTATGATTTAATTAATCTTGAAACTATTGATGAATTATTACAAAATAATTATATGTTTGATGATGAATGTTATTGTGAAGCTTTGGAATGCTCTTGCTATAATTGTCCGAAACATGGTATTGTTGATGGGATTAGAACTAGTGATGGTAAAAGAGTTGCATTTGGTGATGATAGAACTCCAGATAATGTTAGTAGTATTGGGAGTGAGACATCGGTTGCTAACCAATGAATATAATGACCTTGTATATATTATTTAAGATCTAATATTTAATGAAATTAATCATAAAACTTCTATTTATAGTTAAAATCTCTTTTTAATTTTTCACTTCTTTTTTGTAGAAATGCAGATTTGTTTATACGAAATTGGTCCTTACCGATTCTCTCGAGATTCTGCCATAATAGATCAACCGCTGAAAATGTATATCTATTGTAAATTCATTTTGCCACCAATCCAACTCAACTTTCCACAGATCTTTCAAGGACAAAAGCTCAATTTATTCTGAAATGGCTGAAGCTGAATTGAATCTGATCAACAAGGTTGAACTTCGGATCGCATTGGCTGATACAGATGCAAAGTTCCAATCTTCTTTAGATCTTTATTTATGTCCTTTATTATTAAAATTATCATCTCAACATGGTTCAGTTCGTCAAGAGATTTTGAAATTTATACAACATTTAATACCAAGAATCAATTCTCATAGATCTATAAAATTACCAGTCTTGAAATTGGTGGACCAGGCTAAAGTTGTTAAAGAAGATACAAATTATTCAAGTGTTCAATTATATTCTTTATTATTTGCATCAAAGGGTATTGATAGATTAGATTTATCCGAAAAAAGAGAAATATTACCTAAAGTTATTAAAGGGATTCATAAGTTCGATAACAATGTTGGTGCTAGACTATTTCATGTTTTCTGCAAACTTTTGAATGGTTGGACTACACCTGATCGTGGTAATGATGATTTTAAATTAATTAGAGATGAATTAGATATAGATTTAGCAGATGAACTATTCTTGGTACAAAACATTGCAAAATTATTCTTGTTAGTTCCAGTGGTGAATGATGATGGTGTCATACCAAGAGGCTATACGTGTGCTGGGTTAAGCTCAAAAGATACATCATTTTTAACTTATGATGCTGGTGTTTCATACAAAAAGGAAGATTTAGCTATAGTGAAAAAGAACATTGCAGCTTTTTTACCAGTTTTTCATGATGAGAATTTAATTGAAGCTTTGATAATTGGTGTAAATGATTCAAATGAAACTGTTGGTAACCTATGTGCTAGTTTATTTAGAAAAGTTAATATTCCTTATGAAGATAAACAATTGATTGATCGTCTTGTATCTTTATTTGTTGGTGATAAAACAGCTCCAAGATCCCCTGTTAGAGGACCAGTACAGGAAAGAATCTTATCTATTTTGACAGGTAGTAAAATTGCTGCTCAAAACCCAAACGTTTCAATTATTACCTCTATTGGGTTGAATGCTATGCAATTTCCAAGATTGAAGGCTACAACTATACAATTTATCCAATGGGTTGCTAAAAATGGAAGTACAGGTATTCTTTCAAATGATTCTGCAGAATATTCAGTTAATGTTGCATCTCAATTAAGAAATAATTTACATGCTGAAGGATGGCCAAGAATTCAAACTGCTGTTGCCTCAAGTAATTCAACTGAATTAAAACATAGATCTGCTCAATATGAAGCCTTAGGTGAAATTTTGAAAAGAGATTTCAATCTTTTGAAAGATTTATCATATATTGAATTTCTTTTTGATTCATTATTGGGAGATTTACCAGTGTTGAGAACAACAATTCAAGAAGCTTTAAGTTCTTTAGTTATTCATTTACCTAATTTACCAGATACTTCAAAGGATAAACTTAAAAATTTTTGTACAAGATTTTTACAAAATGATGATTTTAGTGATGAAGGTTCAGATGCTATAAATTCTGTCCGTTTCGTTGCCATCAAATTCATTAATACCGCTTTCCCATTTCAAGATCATGAAGCTAGATTATTGAATGTTTTGGGTACATCTTCTAAGAATAGATCAGATGTTATTGAAGAAGCTAATAAAGGCCTACATCCATATTGGTTTAATATCTTACAATCATCAAATACATTAGAATTCAAATCAACGGGTGAATTATTAGGTGTTGGTAATACACTTCAATTCCCTTCTTTTAACAAATTTGTTGAAGGATTAGGTAAACAAATTCAATATGCTAAAGAAAGAGATGCTGCGACTTTAAGATCTTCTATAAATAACGGTGTCGAATATGCATTACGTGTATTGGTCACTGAGGCTATTGGTGATACCACGACAGTTGTTGTTCAAGATCAAGAATGGGCAACCAGAGTTGATAAAGCATTGGAATATGATGATAAAGTTATTGGTCTTGTTCAAAAACAACTGGAACATATTGAAGGACTCACTGAATACTTAGGCATTTTGTTAAATGAATTTGTTAAAACTGACTCTAATGAAGTTATTGTTTCAGTTTCAGAATCAGTTACCGATCCAATATTTGGTAAAATTTTCTTAAAGATCTTATCATTATCTCCTCAAAATGTTGTACAAAACTTTACATCACATGTCTCTAGACTTGTTAAAATCATTGAACAAACCAAATTTACAAGGGATGATATTATTCAAAATGTTGCTCATTCTATTGGTATCCTTGGATCACATCCTTCAGTTACAGATGATGAAGTAAAGAAAATTTATCAAAGTGTTTCCACTTATCGTGAACATAAAGAATATTTGAAACTTCCAATAAGTGGTAATATCCTAACTATTGGATATTTAATTGGTAGATTACTTTTGAGAGGTAGAAATGTCTTTAGTGATGATGATGTTACTGAAATTTATAAAATTTTGGTTGAAACTCTATCTTCAAATGATTCAAGATTGAATGGTGCAGCTACAACTGCAATAACACAAATTGCATTATTTGGTGGGTTCATTCCATCTATTTTGTCTAAAAGCTCATTAGAAGAATATAAATCTTAAATATTAGAATGTTTGAAACCAAAAGTTAAAAAATCAGATGAAAGATCTGTTTTAGCATGGTCTGTGCTTTCCTTATCAGAAGAAGAATCCACTGGAGATGAATTTACTAAATTTGAAGAAGCAATTTATGAAACACATATAACCAAACAAGTTGAATCTTTGTTCACTTCAGGTGAAGCATTCTCAATTTTAGCTGCTGGTTGGGATTCCAAATATTTGAAAAAGCAAATTGAAATCCAAAGTGAAGATCTTGTATTCCACACATACCCAAGATCAAACAGATTAACATTCATTTTGAATAAAATTCTACAAGCATCAAGTAGTACAAAGCCAAGCTTAAGAAAAGCTGGTTGTATTTGGTTATTATCAATTGTTCAATATTGTGGTCATTTACCAATCATTTCAGAAAAATCAGGTGCAATCCATGTCACATTTATGAAATTCTTAGCTGATAGAGATGAATTAGTCCAAGAGTCTGCATCAAGAGGTTTAAGTATGATTTATGAATTAGGTAATGCTGATTTGAAAGAAACACTAGTGAAATCATTATTAAGATCATTTACAGAATCAACATCTTCCGCTAAATTAGGTGCAGGTACTGTTTCTGAAGATACTGAACTATTTGAACCTGGTGTTTTGAAAACTGATGATGGTTCTGTCTCGACTTATAAAGATATTTTAAATTTAGCTTCAGAAGTTGGTGATCCTTCACTTGTTTATAAGTTCATGTCATTAGCTAAAAGTTCTGCATTATGGTCTTCAAGAAAAGGTATTGCTTTTGGGTTAGGTAGTATCATGTCTAAATCAAGTCTTGATAAATTGTTATTTGAAAATGAATCATTATCAAATCGTTTGATTCCAAAACTTTACAGATACAGATTCGATCCAAATCCTTCAGTTGCTAGATCAATGAGTGATATTTGGTCAACTATTGTTCAAGATAGCTCTAAAACTATCGATCAATATCACGAGGCTATATTGAAAGAATTGTTGACAGGAATGGGTAACAAAGAATGGAGAGTCAGAGACGCCAGTACTGTTGCTTTGACTGATTTGTTACAAGCTTTGGATAAAACCAAGTATCAAGATAAGATGGAGGAAATTTGGACTATGGGATTCCGTGCTATTGATGATATCAAAGATAGTGTCAGAAAAGCTGGTGGTGGTCTTACAAGAGCTTTGTCACAAATGCTTGTCAATAGTATTAATGTTGAATCAGGACAATCAGAAGCTCATGCAAAAGATGTGTTATCACAATTATTACCATTCTTATTAGGTACTAAAGGTATTCAAAGTGATGCAGAAGATGTTCGTGATTTTGCCCTAAAGACTATTTTGAAGCTTGTTAAAAAAGGTGGTAAAGCCATCAAACCATTTATTGCTGATTTAATTGATCAATTTGTGCTATTGATGTCTACTTTGGAACCACAAATCATTAATTATTTGGCTCTTAATGCTGACAAGTATAACTTAAAACATGATGATATTGATGCAAAGAGATTACAAAGTATTGGTAGTTCCCCAATGATGAATTCATTAGAAAAATTAATTGATTTAATTGATGAAGATATCTTAGGTGAAGTTG
Source organism: Hansenula ciferrii (assembly GCF_000313485.1). NCBI lineage: Eukaryota > Fungi > Ascomycota > Saccharomycetes > Phaffomycetales > Wickerhamomycetaceae > Hansenula > Hansenula ciferrii. The sequence continues at coordinate 237,612 of NW_011887701.1, forward strand.
TGACAAAATTACAATCTACTGTGAAAAGATCTGTTGGGCTACCATCAAAAGCTGCCGCTAGTAGAGTTTTTGTCACATTGATCATTAGACATTTACAACTATTGAAACCTTATGGTGATACCTTGCTAAACACCTGTGTTGCGCAATTAAGTGATAGAAATACAACGGTCTCTTCTTCTTTTGCCACTGCTGCTGCTTATGTTTGTCGAGTTTGCTCAGCTGATTCTGTTGCCAAATATGCAGAAAAGATTCAATCATTTTATTTCGAATCAGAAGATGACGTTCCAAAAATCATTGCTGGTGTTGCATCTGAAGCTGTTTCTAAATATTCAGGTGATAAATTCACATCAGTCGCAAGTGCATTTTTACCAATAGCTTTCATTGCCAAAAATGATGCTAATAAAGAAGTAGCAAAGAATTTTGAAAGTGAATGGACTGAAAATACTTCAGGTAATGGTGCTGTTAAACTTTACATTCATGAAATTTGTGAATTAGTCAAGAAATATATCTCATCACCACAATTTTCTATTAGACAAACAACTGCTAAAAGTATAGCACAAGCATGTAATGCCATTGATGGTGCTACTGGTATCGGGTCAAGTGCTGACGAATTATTCGAAGTGTTAATGAATGCATGTCAAGGTCGTTCATGGAATGGTAAAGAAGATGTTTTACAAGCTCTCGTTTCGTTATCTGCCAAATCTAAATCCTTTGTTGAAAAGAAAGAAGATTTATTAGCTAAAATCAACAAGATTGTTGTTACTGAAGCAAAGAGACGTAATAGAGAATATCAGAATCATGCTATTGTTTCTTTAGGTGAATTTGCCAAAGTTTATCCAACTGAAGAGCTCCATGATAAAGTCTTAGAAATCTTTGAACCAATCTTGAGTGATGAATATTATGAAGAAGAAGATGAAGATGAAGAAATGGTTGACAAAGATGAGAAAAAATCAGCTAATGAAAAATCTTCTAGAAAGAACTTGACAAGAGAAGCTCATAGAATCAAAGCTCTTGATTCATTAGTGAAGAGTTTCCAATTGTATGATGATAAGACATACCATACTGAATTATTAGAGTTCATTAATGATTCATTGAAAGGAACTATAATTTCAAAGATTATAATACCAACTTGGAGATCACAAATTGCAGTTGTTGAAAGTTTGCAAAAAATAGGTGATGTTCTACATGATGCAAAATCAATCAATAACAAGACTGAAGAATCTTTGTTAAAGATTTGGGTTATAACTTTTGAAAATAATACCCGTGAAGAAGATGTGGAAAATGTTAGAATTCAAACAGTTAGAGCTGCTAAGTCATTATTAGGGGTCTCAAATGAAAGATTGACATCCAGAATAAAGGATGATTTGACCTCATTGGAGAATAAGGAAACATCATCTGTTGTGAAAGTAGAAATCACAAATGCTTTGAATTAACCAAATTTCAAATGTTGGAGTATAATGTATAACTACAAATAAATGAATTTAATTACCAATCGAAATTTGTATTATAATAATTAATTAGTAACCAAATAGAAAAAAAAAAAAGAGAATACTAGATTAACACAGCAAACCCCCTGATAATTAAATATAAAATGATTGATACTTTTACAGTCTAAAACCTTTCATAAAATCCAATTCTACAGCAAAGTTTAAATTCCCTCAACATAATTCGTAAATAAAAAATAATTGTTTGTGACAAGTAATCATCTTATAAAGATTCACCACCTCTTAATCTAAGGACCAAATGCAATGTTGATTCTTTTTGAATATTGTAATCAGATAAGGTTCTACCATCTTCTAATTGTTTACCAGCGAAAATTAAACGTTGTTGGTCAGGTGGAATACCTTCTTTATCTTGGATTTTTGATTTAACATTGTCAATAGTATCTGAAGATTCAACTTCTAAAGTGATAGTTTTACCAGTCAAAGTCTTAACAAAGATTTGCATACCACCTCTCAATCTTAAAACCAAATGTAATGTTGATTCTTTTTGAATGTTGTAGTCTGATAAGGTTCTACCGTCTTCTAATTGTTTACCAGCGAAAATTAAACGTTGTTGATCTGGTGGAATACCTTCTTTATCTTGGATTTTTGATTTGACGTTATCAATAGTATCGGAAGATTCAACTTCTAAAGTAATAGTTTTACCTGTTAAGGTTTTAACGAAAATTTGCATACCACCTCTTAATCTTAAGACCAAATGTAATGTTGATTCTTTTTGAATGTTGTAGTCTGATAAAGTACGACCATCTTCTAATTGTTTACCAGCGAAAATCAAACGTTGTTGATCAGGTGGAATACCTTCTTTGTCTTGAATTTTGGATTTAACGTTATCGATGGTGTCTGATGATTCAACTTCTAAAGTAATGGTCTTACCAGTCAAAGTTTTAACGAAAATTTGCATACCACCTCTCAATCTCAAGACCAAATGTAATGTTGATTCTTTTTGGATATTGTAATCAGATAAGGTTCTACCGTCTTCTAATTGTTTACCAGCAAAAATCAAACGTTGTTGATCAGGTGGAATACCTTCCTTGTCTTGAATTTTTGATTTAACATTGTCAATAGTGTCTGAAGATTCAACTTCTAAAGTGATAGTTTTACCAGTCAAAGTTTTGACGAAAATTTGCATACCACCTCTTAATCTTAAGACCAAATGTAATGTTGATTCTTTTTGAATGTTGTAGTCTGATAAAGTACGACCATCTTCTAATTGTTTACCAGCAAAAATCAAACGTTGTTGATCTGGTGGGATCCCTTCTTTATCTTGAATCTTGGATTTGACGTTATCAATAGTGTCAGAAGATTCAACCTATTTCAATGTTAGTATTTGTTCATTTCTTAGTAGTTAATGACATCTATACCCTTCAACCTTCCCATATGTTGATTATCTTTCTCAATAACCGCTGTGGTAAAATCTCTATATTATCAACATAAATAACCTCTAAATTTGCCACAAAACAGAAGGAATGCAGGTATAGATAAGCATTAAACTGGTATTAACTTACTTCTAAAGTGATTGTTTTACCTGTTAAAGTTTTGACGAAGATTTGCATGATTGAATAGCTTTGTTTCTCAATATACTTGATTAAATTTAGTATAAACTAAAGGGAAGAAATAGAAAAGGGCTGATTTGCCCCCTTAAATATAAATCCACAAAGTGCAATAAAGTGGCAAAACGTGTTTCGCATACCACTCTTTCCCTTTTCGGCCTGATAACGTAAAAGAAATTCCACGAACATTTGTGACAAAAAATAAACAACAGAAGGGAAATTTGAAGGGAAATGGCAGGCCAGAGTGGTTGAAAAGTACGTGATTAAAAGGACAATTGACAGAGTGGAGTATACTTTGGATAGATAGTTACTGGGTGATTATAGCTTGCTTTTAAAATGTTTGGTAGCACTTTCGTAGCCCAAATTGTAGCACTATCTATTGATCACTAAATAGGGGCCGGTAGAAAGCGTCGGAAGAATTCTCGTGTTCTATTTAGGAAATATTCAATATACAAAAAGAAAGCTCTTTTTCAGATCTAATATGCAAGTGTCTTTATTATTCATTCTCGTAACGGGCATGTTAGTGATGAGAGATGAGCTACTTCTTGATAGTCTTTTACCACTACTATGTTGCAGTTCGTATGTTTCAGGATGAATATATTAGTGGTTTGTGGGATTAATGTATAATCTAATTTTAGATACCTTAACGGTTGTATCCATACAGGATACAGTACTACTTTCATAAGTAATGCTGTATTTATGTTATTGAATATGCTATTACTATATGTAAACCAGTTACATTTTATATAGATTATGTCAAAGTTCCCACCTCATTAATTATTATTTCTTTCTTCTTCTTTGCTATCAAAGCAGCACAACTTCCTGCAATTACACTCTTCCTTCATCAAATCCATGAGCTTCATCAACACCAACTTCAATTACTCTTCATCAATATTTGCTAAAATTCTTGATATTTCATCACTACCTCTACCAACATTCCTATTACCATCCCAATCAATAGATCTTCTAATTTCCATACTCTTTGTAGCTCTACTCCAAGGTGCATCTGAAGTTAATTTAATTGGACTTTCCAAGGATTGAACATTCAAATCATCAGTTCTTGTTATATCTAAAGAGGACCTTTTACCTGAACTTGGTTGTGACATTTTTGTTCTATAAATATGATAATTTGCCCTTTTGGATTGTAATAAGTTATCATCTTTTAATAAACTTGTAATTTTTTTAGCCTTTGACCTTATTTGATATGCTATCTCATTTGAATCTTTCCATTGAAATTCCTTCAATGTCTTTATTAAATATGAATTATTTTGAACCCAATAAACAAATTCGGTTGAGCCGGCAAGAAGACAATATTGTATAACAGTAAGACTTTTCAATATATGTCTCCAATTCTTAGTGGAATCATTTAACCTCTTTGTTAGCACTGTGATGATTTGTCGTAGATGTTTATTATCCATTGTTAAAAGTGCAATTTCATTTAAATCACTTGTAGTTGGACCGAATGAATCATTACTTGTAGCTGATTTGATTTTGATTTCTGCTGGGGTAGCACTGATATTTCGTATCGACCGTACAAATCTTCTTGACATGATATGATATTTAACTTCTTAATCTGTGTGTATGTATCTATGGGTAAAATATAGTGGTAAATGAATCAAATTAAATTCTCCTTTCCATGCTATCCGTGATTATTTACTATACGTAATTTTTTTTGTTTTTTTTTTTTTTTTTTTTGACAGGTATGAGTCGCGAGAACATAACTTTAGTCAATCCGAAAAGGGCATTAAAACTTAGAATCACACTATCACACTACAAAATCATTATAATAGTTCTATAATACACTTTTATTAACCATCAGATCATTCTGAGAGTACGAATTGTTCGACAGCTGAAGTTTTACTGACAACACCAACTACTAATTGTTCAGGTTGTTGATCATCAATTAACCAACCATTTGTAATATCACCAGAAATAGGAAGTTCCAAATTACTTTTAACAACCCAATCCTTAGCCTTCTTATTGTATTGGAAGACTTCAATACCCTGTGAATGTAAACTTATGATTAAATGACCTGATTTATCACTTAGAAGTTTCACAGTTGGATTAGTAGTTTGGATATCACTATATGAATCTTTTCTTAAATCCCAAACTCTTATTATATTTGAGCTTTGTGATTGATAATTTACATATAACCAGTACCCATTGTTACCAAATAAGATATTATTAACGCTACCAGCTGTTGATTCAAGAGTCTTTACAATTTCAAAACTTTTCAAATCCAAAATGGTGATATTACCTTCAGCATGACCAAATCCAACCAATGAACCATCAGGATGTATATCAGCAGCTGTAGAATTTGAAGGGAGTGTACTATTGATGACATTTTTTGCATCTTGATAAACAGAATATCCTTGATTAGAATCAACAATAACATATAAATCTTTGATAGAAGGATGTGTTAAGAATTGTTCGATAACAGAATCAAAAGCTTGTTTTTCACCATTAATGTCAATGAATTTTTTATCAGTTGTACCTGCTATAGAAACAACTTGACCATCTTTTTCAACCTCACCAATAATATTAATATCTTTTGACTTTGGCACAGCTTCAGATTTGATATATTGATTTGATTCAGCACTGTATACATAGGTTATACCAGTCTTAGATGTAATATAAGGTTTTGATCCGACAACTGAAATTGAAACAGCTTCTTTTAAAGGTGCTTTAGCAGGATCCACAAAGTTTTTAACTGAAGTCAATTGTGTGCCTAAGTTGGTATTTACTTTATGTTTTGTAGCTTTATGTTCAGCAAACAATTGGGAGTTAGCTTCTGTAACAGCTTGTTTGACATTTTCAAGTAATTCAGGATCTGGAGCAATCGGACCACGAGTTTCACCTTGGTCTTGTGCTTGTGATTGATCAACTTGTTGACCTTGAATTGGATTACCATTACTTATAGATATGGTTAACTCTTGTAATGCAGCTCTAGCTTCATCTCTTTCCTTTATAGCCCTTGAAGCAACTCTAACAGCTGCATCATGATGGTATAAAGCTGTAGATAGTTCTTTTCTAGTATCATCTAATTGTTTTCTTAATTGAAATAATTCTAATGCAACTGAATCCCATTCATTTTGTAATGATGATAATAGAGATGGGATTGAATTAAGAGTTGGTTGTCTTGGTGCTTGGTATGGTGATTGCCTTATTTCGATCAATTCATCTATAGATAATGGATCTGACGATATTGGATCTTTATGATATTCATTAACGTATTGTAATATTAGTTCTTTTTCGAAAAGAGCACCACTTTTAGGTGACACCACTGGTTCTTTTGGAGGAACACCGGAGACTAAAAAGTTGTTAGTATATGCATCACACTAAAGTATTTGACTTCCAACTTACTTGCACACTGCATTTGTATTTGATGCTAAGGTTACTGATTAACTTATGAATGCCTTTACCAAAGATTCAGTAATAAACAAAGATTTTATTTTCATACTTTTTGGGAAATTCGCGGGTTTAGTTTTTGCAATAGAAGAATAGAATGTTATTGATTTCCATATGCGGAAGTCAAGGATTTTTCAAGATTTAATCGAATGCCATTCTACCTTTGAATGAAATCTTAGATTTAAGTCTTTGGAGCTTTGTTTTTGAGAGTCTAATAGTGGATTCAGTAGATACTGATATTCTATTTATATTTCTAGTCTCGACTAGCCATATGACTCTGTGTTGACTCTCTTGGTGACTCCTCACAAACTTGAGACTCTGTTGTAATCGGTGGTTTGCCGTATAAGTTATAAAGCCCGATGCTAAAAAAAATTTACACAGCTAATAACGAAATTAGACAACGATCAAAACCGTTGTGCAAAATTGATTTCAATAGCCTATTTTTATGCTTGGATTAAACTTTATTTGATCAAACTATCACCAAAGTGTTCATATTATACTTCTCAATCCGTTAGAGAGCTCCACAGTTGATCACCATTAGATTTATTTAAATCTTTATGTCTAATAATCGAAATCCCCAGAGAACCACATCAACCAGCCATGATCATAATAATACAGAAGATAATAATGATATAGATTATAATATCTCATCAAAGCGTCGTGATTTGAACGCAGCATTAGGTCTTGATTCCACAGGTGCTGAAGATGATTATTATGAAGATAATCAAATAGATTATACAAATGCCTTCTTGAAAGAAAGTAAACATTCACAAGAGATCTTATCAAAACTACGGCCGGATATTTCAAATTTTGATAAAGTTCTTCTGGGTCCTACAGATTGGAATTATGATGATGAAAAAATGAACTCATTAGCTAAAAAGCAGTTTGTCTTTGATTTGTTACCATCTTTTGAAATGTTACATTCAATGCAAAATACAACACCTAGATGTTCTTTTGAAAATCCAGATGACCATGATTTCCCACCAGATTACTTTAATAATAATATTCATGGTAGAATAGGTTCTATTGCTGGTAGTGGCTCACCAAGTTATGCTACTACGCCAAACTCAATTCAAAACTCATCCACATCTTTAAGTTCAATGACTTCTAGAGATTCACAAATAACAATAGATGATTATCAAGATGACACAATACCAGATACATCTGAAAAGAACTTACTGGATAAATCACACTTATTACCAAATTACGATTCCTCGAACATTGATGTTGGTGTACATGTTACTAGAGATGTTCCAGATCCAATCAAACGAAATGAGAATGAATCCATGTTGAAGGAATATACTTCTGGTGATGTGGTCCATGGTTATGTCACTGTCAATAATACATCGACAAAACCACACGAGTTTCAGATGTTTCATGTTACATTGGATGGTTACATCTTGGTTATAGACCCCAATACAAAGAGATCAAGTCATAAACGATTTTTGAATATGGTCGATATAAGTGCTTCATGGTCATATGGTACATTATCACCAGCAGCTAACTTCAATTACCAAGCTTCTACAAAAGATGAAGAAGGATTTATATTAGGTTTACCAAACGATCGAATTCTACGACCAAAAAGCAAATACAAGAAGTTTTTTGCATTCAAGATCCCATATAAGTTGTTGGATAATACTTGCCGTCATGATTTAGAGATACATACATTATTACCACCAAGTTTTGGAGTTGATAGAGTGAAAAAGAAGGGAAGTTACGCAAATATCTCAATCAATCCATTGTTACATTATGGACATTCTGGTGTTAAAGGTTCACCAATTTTGACAGATGATCTCTCTGGTGATAATTTATCAATATCATATGCTATAAATGCTAAACTGATTAGTTTCCATCCAAGAAAATTAAACAAATTATGTGTGCTGAAACAAAATGAGTACAATTTACGATTCATTCCTTATGGGTTTGCTATACCTTTATTTTCATCAAAATCAGCATTAATTAACTTAACTTCACAAATTGAACATGGGTTTGAAGTTGCTCAACATGTTATTGATATGAAAAAATTAGGTAAAGATGTTCCACAGGAAGATGAAGCTGAATTTGTTAGGGTATTAAAAGATAGACAATTACAATCCGTCAATCCAGAGTTAACCCCTTCATCAAGCAATAATAATACATATTCTAATCCTTCTTTCATCGATAAGATTCATGAGACTAAAGATTTTTCAAGAGTTGAATGTACTTCAAAATATCTAGATGATGGTTTAGCAAATACCAGATCAAGTTTTTTGAAAGGTTTAAAACTTGGTGGTGGATCACAGAAATCGAAATCTACAAATACAAATGGTCTAATTACAATTTCCTCCAAGATTCCAAAAGGTGGTCTACCTTACATATCTCCAAGTTTGTTACGAAAAACTAATGAAGTCTCAAAACTAAATGAACTAGGGATTAAGAACCATGATAAATTATCATTATCATTACCAGACAAGGAAAAGAAAAAACTTTCAACCTTGAAATTTGAGTTTACGTTTACACCTTCAGACTTTAGCTCAGAATCAATCACTCTACCAGAATTAAAGAATATTAAGGCATCTCTACTGGCGTTAAATATGTCATCAACTTCACCTATACCAGTTAAACTCTCAGGTGATTTCTTTACTAAGAAGGATTCAGAAAGAGTGATTGCCAAGTTTCAAAAATATCATGATCAATATCAATCATTATTAGAGAAATTCAAAGAGTACGAACTAGATCTCTCTCGTCATATTGATAAGTTTACATATCAGGATATTGTTGCTTTGAAGAACTTACATGTTGATAGCACCACAGTGGATGTATTCGATTATTCAATCAAAACTGATAGTTCTTGGGAACAAACACCTAGTGAATCAAACCAAACCCAATGGAAAAAGAAAGTGGAATTGAATATTGATCTGAAAGATAATATTTCTGAGACGTTGGTCCCAAATTTTCAAACCTGTTTGTTATCAAGAGTCTATTCAATTCAATTGGTTTTCAAATTTAAGAATGGTCATAGTACTGAACTTGTTGTTCCTATTCGTCTTAGATCTTTTGATGATCTATAGATTAATACAGACTATATATAGAGAGTATAGAAATAGAATTTTAATGAATAATGAAAGAACAGCTGAGTTGAAATCGTAGAAGCTTAAATGAGCTCGAGTATACCGAAGTTTATTCTAGAAACCTAAAATATGCAAACCCCGAAGAAACGTTTTAGTTATATTTGGAAAAAAAAAAAAAAAAAAACTTATAGACATGATTCATCAGCTCATTGATTAAATTTTGATAAAGAAGTCATATTAATAGTTAACATTAAATATTGGGTTGAATGATCAAGAGAATATAATATCCATATCATCATCAATACCAAAGAGCTATATATTGACATCAGTACTCTAAGGCTAATTTAGAAAGAATTCAAAAAGATAAATGTCAAAAAGAGAAAGCTGGAGAAAGCCACACAACATTCCTAATGAAGAGAAAACAGATTCCGCATCAACAAATATCACACAACTTGATACCAACAATGCTATGACAATTAAAGATGACAAAAATCTTATACCGAATAGTCGTGGTCTAAGTACAGCTTTGGGACTTAAATCAACTGCTGCTGATGACGATGAATATTATCAAGAAGATTCACAAATTGATTATACAAATGCCTTTCTCAAAGAACATAAACATGCACAAGAAATTTTATCCAAGCTAAGGCCTGATGGTTTAACTGATTTCGATAAGATCCAGTTAGGATTCTCAAAATTAGATTATGATGATGGCAAAATGGATTGTTTAGCTAAGAAGCAATTTGTTTTCGATTTATTACCATCTTTTGAAATGTTACAATCAATGCAAAATCCATGTTTGGGGAATTATATTGATAATCCTGATGAACATGATTTCCCACCTGATTACTTTAGTCAAAATATTCAAAAAATTTATGGTGTTACTGGGATTGATGATTTTGAGAAACTTACATCGGGGAGCTCAAGTGATAGACCACCAATTATGTTATCACCAACTGTAACCAGAAGTCAAACTACAATATACTCTAACGGTATAACATCTCAAGATTTGAGTGCTACACCAAGTTCCAATGCATCATCAGATAATGCGGAGAACTTTGAGAAGAATTTATTTGATAAATCACATTTATTACCAAATATAGATTCCTCAACATTAGATATTTCAGTGCATGTTACCAAGGATGTTCCAAGGCCAAACCAACCTACAGAGCAAGAATCATTATTGAAAGAGTACACTCCAGGTGATGTTGTTCACGGATATGTCATAATTAACAATTTATCAACAAGACCTCAAAAATTCCAAATGTTTCATGTTACATTAGAAGGTTATACCTTAGTGATTGACCCGCAGACCAAGAAACTTAATCAAAAGAGATTTTTAGATATGGTTGATATTAGTGCCTCTTGGACATTTGGTGCTGTTTCACCATCTGCCAATTTCAATTATGAACCATATTCACTAGATCACGAAGGATGTTTATTAGGTTTACCAAATGATCGAATTATTCCACCAAAGACCAAATATAAGAAATTTTTCGCTTTTAAAATACCATATAGATTACTTGATAATGTATGTCAACATGAGTTAGAAGTTCATACTTTACTACCACCAAGTTTTGGAATTGATAGAGTTAAAAATAAAGGCCAAAATGCTGATATTGATGTTGATCCAATGTTGAACTATGGTCATTCTGGTTTGAAAGGATCGCCAGTGTTGACTCTAGATCTTTCGGGTAATAATAGAGCTATTTCTTATGGTATACATGCCAGATTTATTAGTGTACATCCTAATAAACCCAAAAAATTATGCATATTGAAACAGCATGAACATAACTTAAGGTTTATTCCTTTTGGTTTCACAACACCATTATTTTCATCCAAAGCTTCATTGAAAGAATTATACGAAAGAGTGCAAAATGCTATGGAGATTTCAAATCATGTGTTAGAGATGAAGTTGAAAAATTCAGAATTTTCACAAGATGATGATGATGATTTTATAAGGGATTTGAAAAGTAGACAATTAAGATCTGTTTCTTCAGATGCAACAACTTATGAGAGCAGAGACACTAAAGGAAATTTAACTTTTCCACTAAGGAATAAATCATTTGGTAATAGAGATTTTTCTAAAGTTGAAATTATAACGAAATATATGGAAGATTCATCGAGTAATACATCAGGTTTTTTGAAGAATTTAAGATTTGGAGCTCAAAGGAGCCAAACAAATAACTCAATAGGACAAGAGCTTGGATCTATCAAGATAACAACAAGAATCCCAAAAGATGGTTTACCTTATATTTCACCAAGTTTGGTGAGGAAGACAAATGATCTTTCTAATTTAAATATTCAGGGTATTAGGAACATTGACCAGTTATCATCTACACTCTCACCTGAGGAGAAAAAGAAGTTAAAGTCTTTGAAATTTAATCTTACTTTCACTCCTACAACTGCATATGGTCCCATCAAATTCCCAGAGTTGAAATACATTAGAGCATCTTTGTTAGTCTTAAATATGTCATCAACATCACCAATTCCAATTAATTTATCAGCTGATGTTTTCTCAAAGAATGAATCATACAAGATTAGATCAAAATTTAAAAAATATCATGAACAATATCTTAAATTATTGCAACAATTTGAATCACATAACTTGGATCTTGCTCGTCATATAGACAAGCATTTACATCGTGATATTAAAGCAATGAAAGATCTTCAAGTTGAAGCCAGTACAGTTGATAATGCTTTTGATTATTCAATCCAATCACAAACAGATTGGACCATGTCAGAATCTACCAATGAATGGAATAAACAAGTTGAGTTGAAATTAAAGCTTCAAGACGCAATACCTGAAACTCTGGTACCTAATTTCCAAACATGTTTATTATCAAGAGTTTATTCAATACAATTGAATTTCAAGTTTAAAAATGGACAAAAATGTGAGATGGTTGTCCCTATTCGTATTAGATGCTTTGCTGATATATAGTTATAGCATTTCTTGCATCATAGATATAGTATATAGTAATGAAAGTAATGACACTATAAATAAAGCACGTAGCATATAGATTGAACTTACTCTTAGAGATAGGAAAATTGATACAAGTGAATAAACATTTTTTTTACCTAATCCGGAAGTCTAGATCTTAGACATAAATCTATAAACTTTAAGCACAGAAGCTAAAATTGATTAGAATCAATCGAGTATGGAGAATTGTGATTTATACTTAAAAAGCGGAGAAATAAATAGAGTTAAACAATATAAACAGATCTAGTTCTTACCTCCAGGCTCCCACGAGCCCATTCACAGTTGTAACTGGTGCATTGAATCGATAATCCAGGTCCAGAACAGCTTGGAGCTCAGAGATCCACCGTGCATTGTTCCTTCTAGCTGTTTAAGAACCTGTCTAGCTCTAGAACCACCACTACCTACCCCCTGTAAAGACCGGTCAGAACTCAGCAGCTAGTTACAAATACCCCCATGATACAGATATGCTGCCGATAGTAAGGAAAGAAACCACAACCCCTGGCCAATTCCTTTGTAATTCCTCTTCAATTCCACGTTCAAAAAACCGTTTTCTTTGCATGTCAGAATCAGTCAGATTGAATTTGAAATTCGTGGAAAAACTAAATCGAAAATCAAAATTCAAAAGAAACGTTGGCTAAAAAAGTCATATACAAAACAATTTTGAAACCCGTAAATAAAGAGACACCAAATTAACCACTGTTCAAAAGCTTTTTCTCATATCCTTAGCTCAACCTTATCATACATTCACATATCATTGCACTCTACATTCATTCATACGCGTTCTTTGTGACGTTTAGGCCTAGTTGATAAATATTTTGCAAAGGAAATTGAAGAACTAGCTATCAGTATGTCTAGATTGAGAACTTCAACTCCATCTAATGATGAAAAACACCAATATGATGAAGATTCAACAGTGTATGATCATGAGCAACAATTACACCATGATGAAGATGATATAGATTCAAAATATAACCATAATAAATCAGAGCTCACTATAATATCAAATTTTATAACCAATATATTTCAAAATTCAAATATAACAGATTCAATTGGATCAATACTGAAACTTATAATACAATCTATATATTCTATATTACCAATATTCATCATCTTTTACCTTTTCCAAATATATAATGACACTACAGAACATTTATACTATCCAAACTTCCCTAATTCACATAAAGAATCAACTTTAGAATCAATGAATGATATAGGTGTTGAATTTTATGATTTAGCAGATTATAGATCCACTGGTACGGGATGGCAAAATCAAGAACGTGTTTTATTCTTGGTTCCATTAAGAGATGCATCAGCTCATTTACCAATGTTTTTTGGTCATATGAAAAATCTAACATATCCACATAATTTAATTGATTTAGCATTTTTAATTTCTGATACTTCAGATTCCACAATTCCAGATTTGAAAAGACATTTAAAAGAAATTCAAGCTGATTCAGATATCTCCAAAAGATTTGGTAGAATTGATATATATGAAAAAAATTTTGGTCAAATTGTTGGTCAAAGTTTTAGTGATCGTCATGGATTTGCTGCTCAAGGTCCAAGAAGAAAATTAATGGCAATTGCAAGAAATTGGTTATTAACCACAGCATTAAGACCAGATCATTCATGGGTTTATTGGAGAGATGCAGATGTGGAAACTGTTCCTGCTACAATCATTGAAGATTTGATGCATCATGATAAAGATGTTATCGTACCAAACATTTGGAGACCTTTACCTGATTGGTTAGGTTATGAACAAGCTTATGATTTAAATTCATGGCAAGAAAGTGAAGGTGGTATTGAATTAGCTGATAATTTAGATGAAGATGCTGTTATTGTGGAAGGGTATCCTGAATATGCAACTTGGAGACCTCATTTAGCTTACCTAAGAGATCCATATGGTGATCCAGAAGTTGAAATTGAATTAGATGGTATTGGAGGTGTTTCTATATTGGCAAAGGCAAATGTTTTCAAAGAAGGTGCAATGTTCCCAGCTTTTTCATTTAAGAAACATGCAGAAACTGAAGCTTTTGGTAAATTATGTAAAACTATGGGATATAATGTTATTGGGTTACCACATTATGTTATATGGCATATTTATGAACCTTCTTCAGATGATTTAAAACATATGGAATGGTTAGCAAATGAAGAATTAAGACAATTAGAACATGAAAAAAATAAACATGTTTATGATAAAGCTTGGGAATTAGCTTTTGAAGATGTTACTGAACAATGGACCGAGGAAAAATTTAATGTTTTCAAAAATACAGATTTAACTAAATTAGGTATTGGATCTGTTGATTGGGCTGATGTTGATGAATATTTAGCTGAAGTTGATGATGATGAATTACTTTATTCACCAGATAATGTTAATGATGAAAATTTCTTGATTAATTTAGATAATACAAATAAAGAATTTGAAGAACAAGTATTGGAAAGATTAAATAAAGGACCTGTTAGATTTGGGTTTTCCAAAAATGAACAAAAATTTGATAATTATTTCAAGATGGATGGTGCTAAAAAGAAGAAACAAATGAAATTTAAGAAATTTGAAATTTCCAAGGAAGAAGAAGAATTAAGATCCAAGATTCAAGCATTAGAAGAACAAACTGAGGATAATGTTTTCCATGATTTCTATGATCCAGATGCTGGTAAAGTTGTTGAAGATGTTAATGATAAACATCGTACTTCCAAAACCAAATCTGGTGAAACAGATGAATTAATTGATAAATTAACAGATGATAATACCATTAATAAAGATAAACAATTATTTAATGATTTAGAATCTAAAAAAATGGATAAAGATGGTGAAGAAGGTGAAGTTGAATTTAAAAAGCAAAAACTTATCGAAAAAAAAATTAAAAAAGCAACAAAAGGTCCAGATGGTTCTAAAAAAACTGTTGAACAAGTTGCTACAAAGACTTTGTATGAAGTTGATGATGCTGGTGTTACAATTAATACTGTTTACGAATGGGGTACTGTTACACAAACTCCAGAAGTTGAATTGAAAGATGATGATCAATATATTGGACCTGCTGGTAAAACTGCAGAACAAATTAAGGCAAAAAAATTAAAAGAAGCTAAAGCTGCAGTTGCCAAATTTGAAGAACAAGGTAATGATGAACAAGAAGTAATTGCTGATGTTAAAGAAGTTAAGAAAGCTAAATCTGAAGAGAAAGTTGAATTGAAAGAACCAGAAGTCAAACAACCAGAAGAGAAAAAAGTTGAAGCTGAACCACCAAGAGATGAACAACCTGTTGTGAAAAAAGCTGTAAATGATAAACATGCCATCCCAACAGAAGAAGAAATTAAAGAACAAGCTGCTCAAGTTTGATCCTAGAGTAGTATACTAGATATTAATATTGCATTTGTGTTTAAGAGATTGTAAAATAGAATTGAAATTAAAGTAATTACAATGTAGTATTAAATAAGTATGATTAAAATAGTCTTTTTATTTAAAAAAGACCCACTTTAATATGTATTAAATATAAATAACACTAGTATACCATAAAAAAACTGAAAAAAAAAAAACATGATAATTTTTAATTCCCACTTCATAATTAAACTTTCATAATAATATAAAAAACATATATCTATTCATTAATTTCATCTCTAATTTCATTCCATAACCAATTTCTCCATAATTCACCAGCTTCATTCAAAATCTTATCAAATTCATCATTTAAACTTAAATCATTGTTTTCATTATTCTTATCCTTATATCCATTATTTTTAACTTTATTCAAAAATTCCTGGATTTCAAATTGATCAAATTCTAATAATTTATGTTCATTTTTTTGTAATATTGATATATAAATAAATACTAATTGAATTTGATAATCAATTTGTGACCATTTTAATTCATTCTTAGTATCAGTTGATGGTTTATACCAAAAAGAATCTGTATTGAAAACAACATCCAATTCATTATCAAATTTTAAATCATCATCATTATAAAATTTTTTAAACCTTTTCAATAATTTTGGATTATCATAATATTTGGCACCAAAATTTGTATAAGATAATCTAAAACCAAGGAGTAAATCCCATAATCTACCACGATCAAATTTATTTAGAACTTTTGCCCCACAATATTTTAACCACCAAGTTAACCATTGATTATTTTTATTTGAATTTGAATTTAATATTTCCTCTTCACTAAAACCTTTATATAATTCAGGTAATAATTTTGCAAATGCCAATAGGAAAAATGAAATTCTTGATTCAATATTCCCACTTTTGAAAACTAATTCCATCATATTTAATTTATTTGAAGAAATTAAATCTACTGTATTTTCTTCAATTTGATCATCCGGTCTATTTACAACTTGATCCATTTCATCATCATTTTCATTAGAATGTAATAGGACAAGTACTAATCTTTCATAAACTTCAGCAAATGTCATACTGTTTGTTGTTGTATGTTGTTGTTGTTGAGTTGTTGTGGAACTTGTTGTAGTTTCTTGTGATTTATCACTAGCTGAATCATTAGTCAAATAATCATGATTCCCATTATCCAATGAAAATGAATCAAAATCATCTTTATTTAAGAAAGATGGGTATAAATTTGATAATTGTGTAACATGTTTATTTATTGAATCTTCTTTGTTCAAGGAATCACGACCTGTCAAGATATAATCAGAATTGGGGATTGGTGGGAACCATTCAGCTAAACCTAAAGCAATCCAAGTAAAACCAGAATCATATTTAATAATTTTCCCCCATTTTTTAAAAAATTTTATAATAGCAAATTCTAAAATTCTTATAATTTCCTCTTCTAATGGAGAAGTAGTTTGATCTGGTGATGAAGAACCAGAATTATTAGAATCTTGATCTTTTGAATTCCTTATTCTAAAATATTTTAATAATTCATGTTTTATTTTACCTTCTGGAATTTCACTTTGTGAATCATCATCAACATTTGAAGTTAAATATGGATTTATAACATAAGGATGATATTTTAATAAAATTGGCCAAACTTTATGGCGTAATTGTGGTGGGATACCTTTCTGTCTTGCAATTAATGATAATCCTAAATGATTATTTTCTTTTATGAATTGATTACATAGTTGAATCAAATTCTTAGTATCAATTTGTAACGTGTGTAATTTTTGAATTTTTTTATTTGTTGCTGGTGTATTAGTTATATGATTGTTTAAAGACGGTGAAGATGGTGAAGAACTTGTATTTGAATTTGTTGTGTTTGTTGATGTTGTTGATGTTGTTGATGTGGATGTGATATTTGACGAATTTGACGTCCTTGATATTGATTGTTCCATTATAATCTGCTAATATTCCAGTTATTTGTTGATTGAATACTATATGGTCATAACCTGGGGTAAATTCGGAAGGTGTAAAGCCAGTTTAAAAAGTGATTTTTTGTTGAATAGACAAAATATGAATGTGAAGGATATGATGATTCTATGGATCCTTTGTAGTTTTTATAAGAGTTGTTTGTTTTATGAGTTGATAGTTGAGTTAATAATGTCTATTTGAAAAGTGCTCAATATTGTTTTTTTTTTCTGAAGGGTCGTTTGACTTGAAATTTTTCTTTTTTTCCGTGATTTTTTTTTTGTTGGCGTGTGACAAATTTTAAAACTGTGTTGAATTGTTGTGATTTGTTTGGATTGTTTGTATTGTTGAAGCTGTTATTAACCAGTTGTTTGATGTGATTATATTATGGTTGTTGAAGTTTTTTCTTCCTGATTTCCCACAAGTTTAAAGGAAAAAAAACCGTTGAGTTCCCGTTTTCCAGAATTTGTTTGGTTTGATTATGTCTCGAATCAGCTTTTTTGGCTGCTTTGGAATCTGAAAACTTTTATTTGACGAGGGAGACAATACAATTAATACCTAGACAGTCTAATACCAGCACGCGATGAGTTTATATACTATCTTGTAATCATCTTATCTCACTTCTACGAACTTTTCCCAGTTTCAAACGACTCGTAATCACTATTTTAAACACAGTTAGCCATTTGTGAAAGAAGGGTTACACAAATCCGCGGGCACCATACATATTTCCGCGGATTTATATACCACTGGAAACTTGAATACGTCAAATAAACCACAGTAAATAAGTCTTATTCAGTTGTTTATTGTATTCCTCGGACCATGGTTTGTGGGAATGTTGTTTTGTGTCATATCATGAGTTATTATTTAAGTACAATAGTACAATAGTTAAATATCAAAGTTATTACGCGTCAATCAATTAGATTGCTGATCATCTAATCTAGCGGATGAACCGTTGAAAGTTTATCACAGATCCACTTGGTACAAAAGAAGCAATTGGTGATACATTTATGGAGATACAACTTAATTTGACACTACTATATTGGTCACTAGTTTATCAAATGAAGAACTTTAAAAACAGTTGACTATTGGTGTCGCTATATCACTATCACAGCTTCTGAATTTGTTTGGGGTTTTAATCTGAAGCCACACTATCAGTCTTAAACAATATCAATATTGTGAGGTTTATACTATGGCTTTTTGTGTCATAAATCAAACTATGCATCAAAGATAAGTTAAGGGTCCTAACAAACTCATGATATTAACAAACTGAATAACTTATTGATTGATTAATCATCGCACGTTTGAATCAAAGTGATGATGAACTTCTCCATAACATTGGTTTGAATATTTGAACCACAGTGATTCACTTACACAATCATACGAATAGTATTTGCAGAAGTTTTTCCACTTCTTCTCTTGGTATCTCTGGTTTTTATAACAATATTCCTTGGTTTTCAAGCTTACTTTACTTAATGTGGAATTCAATGATTTGTTTTAACGGTCCAACTATAAAAGCTGTTATGAATGTTGCGTGCCATACTGGAAATTATCTAAAAGATTATTTAAAAAATTTGTAAAGTGATCATTATATACAACCATTAATTACCCACAGTTCAAACATTGATTTTCATATATATATCCAAGATGAATTCCTGATTATTCAAAAAACTCTTCATTATTATCATCAAGTGTTATCAAGATGACTGATAAAGAACCTGTTCTAACAAGAACTGACTCTCATAGTTCTCAAATAACAACATCAACAGGTGTTCAAGTCCAACATGAATTACATGGTCAAATAGCAGCAATAAATGATCATGATCCTAATGAACCCTATATTGACATCACTGTTCATTTAACTCCAAAAGAACAAAAACGTCGTTCAAAATGGTGGTATAAAACTGCTGCTTTCCTTTGGGATTCTGCAGATAAACATCCAAATGAACGAAGTTTTTTATTTAAATTAGATTTTTTCCTTATGAGTTCTGCAATGTTGGGATATTTTATCAAGACTTTAAATCAAACAAATATTAGAACAGCATATGTTAATGGTATGAAAGAACATTATAACATGTCTGGGAATCATTATAATTTATTAAATACATTATGGACCGTGGGGTATATCATTGGTCAAGTTCCTTCAAATTTAATCTTACATAGAATCAGTGCAAGATATTATTTAGCAGGTTTAGAAATAACATGGGCCATCTTAACAGTTTTAATGATTTTACCAACAAATATGGCTGGATTATATGCAATTAGATTTTTAATTGGTCTTACTGAAGCTGGTTATTTCCCTGGGTTAGAATATCTCTTAGGTTCATGGTATTCATCAGCTGAATTGAACAAAAGATCAACTTTATTCGCATGTGCTGGTACTGCTGCTGGTCTTATCTCTGGTCCTTTACAAGAATCTGTATTACATGCTACATTTACTCAAGGTTCCAAATGGGCTCCATTTCAATGGATGTTTATATTTGATGCTGTTATCTCTGCACCTGTTGGATTCTATACATTATTTGCAGATCCAAATACTCCATCAACAACATCTGCTTGGTTTTTCAGTGAACGTGATGTTCTTGTTGCTTTGGAAAGAAGAAGAAGAATTGGTGCTCAATTAAATACAAGAGAATCTTATACCTGGCCCAAGATTAAAAGTTTTTTCAATACATGGCATATTTGGGTTTTCCCATGGTTATTTTTCTGTTTTAGATTGGTTAATGTTGCAAGTTCATCCCAAGGGTTCCAATTATGGATGAAGACTGATTTAAAATTAAGTAGTTATCAATATAATATTTATCCAACTGGGATTGATGGTGGTGGTATTGGATACGCTATAGTTGCAGCATATATTAATGATTATCATAAGAATAGGTTAACAGTGTATTTTTTGTTATTTATGTTTATATCAGGAGTTGTTAGTTATGGAGGATTATCATATTGGAATATTAATACTGGATTTAAATGGTTTTGTTTTTTCTTTTATTCAATTGCAAATTCTCCTGGTCAAAGTATGATTTTCAGTTGGGTTAATAAAAATTTAGCTTATGATGATATGAAGAGAAATTTCTTAGTTGTTATAACAAATGTTGTTAGTTATATATTTACCGCGTGGATTTCATTAGTTGTCTTCAATCAAGACGATGCACCTGAGTTCCAAAAGGGGTATATTTTCGTTACTTGTATCAGTGGGCTTGGTTTGATCTTAACTGCGTTATCATGGGTATTGTTGAAAAGAGATGATGTTAGATATTTGAAAGAACATGGTCATGCTAGAGATATTCATGATGGTAATGCAGAAATTATTTTGGATGATGAGTCTACAAATGCTGATGATTCGCAAGAATTTGAAGAGAAGACAAAGAGGAAATAGTGCAGTAGGTAGTGAAGTTTAAATATAACTTCCGTGCGTTTATTACACGTTTTGTGACTTTCTGTGATTTTATTTTGTATGTACTTGTGTCCTTAGTCCTTATATACCCGTAAGCCACCTGCAAAGTGTAAACCCATACATAACAGGGTACTCCCTTGGAAATAAAGGCACAAAGTAAACTACCTGATAATCACTCATTGACAATCCCTGTTTCAATGCGCTTAAAACTTTTCATTCCGTCTAAATAAAAACACTATGTCTAGTTTTTCCTGTTTATTTAACCCCCGATTTGTAATTTGTAATATAACACAGTGTGAAATCTGGTGAAATCTGAGCCATAGTTTTAGATCAAAATCAACAAACCCACAAAGAAAATCACACATAGAAATTGGATCATCTAGTGGCTTTTCACTTAATATAAGGAGAGATCTATCGCTTGAATGAATTTGTTGAAATCATGAATATGTCCTGATAGGTTCCTATTTGATTAGGATCAAGTATCCATAATGTCTAAATTAAACACCAAGACTAGTGTTTCCTTACTCAAAGATGATCCAGATATCAGAAATTATGGAACCACTCAGCTAGATCAATACGTCTCTATAGATCAATTAGTGGCAGATGAAGATGAATTAGAACCTTTTATCGATATTGATGTTAGATTAACCACCAATGAATTTAAAAGACGTTCAACAACATGGTATCAATTTACAAAATTTGTATGGGATTCTGCAGATAAACATCCTCATGAACGTTCATTCATGTTGAAAATTGATGGATTTTTAATGTCTTCATTAATGCTTGGTTATTTTATAAAATCTTTAAATGGATCCAATGTCTCCACAGCATATGTTAATGGAATGAAGGAACATTATAATATGAAAGGTAATGATTATAATTTATTAAACACACTTTGGTCATTGGGTTATTTAATAGGTCAATTACCTGCTTCTTTATTATTACAGAAATTATCACCACGTCATTTCCTTTGTCTGTTGGAGCTTACATGGGCTGGATTAACAATTTTATTAATATTACCATCAAACATACAAACAATATGGATATTAAGATTTTTTATAGGTCTTACAGAGAGTGGATACTATCCAATAGCACAATATCTTATAGGATCATGGTATTCATCATCAGAGTTGAATAAGAGATCAACATTATTTAGTTGTGCCGGTACAGCAGCTGGTCTTGTATCAGGTCCATTACAAGAAACTATATTACATTCATCATTCATCATCAATTCAAATTGGAAACCATTCCAATGGTTATTCATCTTTGATGCTTCAATCTCAGTTCCAATTGCCATATTCACATTGTTTTCAATTCCAAATACTCCAATAACTACAAATGCATGGTATTTAACATCAAGAGATAAATTAGTTGCATTAGAAAGAAGAAGAAGAATAGGTGCACAAATTTCCAAACCAAAAGCTTATACCAAAAGTCAACTCATATCTTATTTCTTTACATGGCATGTTTATGTTTTCCCAATGTTATTCTTCATGTTTAGATTAGCTTGTATGGGTGGTAGTGGTCAAGGTTTTACATTGTGGATGAAGTTAGATTTGAAATTACCATCATCTAGATATAATATATTCCCTGCTATCTTATGTGCTGCAAGTATTGTTTATAATTTATCAACTGCATTTGTCAATGATTATTATAAGATGAGATTAACACCATGGTTTTTATCATTAATGTTCATTGCAGGTGTTGTTAGTTATGGAGGCTTAGCATATTGGGATATTCCAACTAAATTTAAATGGTTTTGTTTCTTTTTCTTCAATATTGCAGATTCTTGTGGACAAAGTATGACTTTCAGTTGGTTAAATAAGAATTTAGCACATGATGATATGAAGAGGAATTTCTTACTTTCAATGACCAATATGGTTAGTTATATTTTCACTACTTGGTTACCATTATTATTATTTAATCAAGATGAAGCACCAAGATATCATAAAGGTTATACATTCGTTTCAATAGCTTCAGGATTTGGTCTCGTGTTTGTCATATTGACTTATACTTTAATAAGAAGAGATGATCAAGAATATTTCCAAAAATATGGTTATACGCGGGAAGAACGTAGTTATACCCAATTATCATATGATCAAGATTCAGAAAGTGATCAAGAAGAAATTCAAAGTGATGCAGAGCTTCGTAGTGTCAAATCAACATTGGATTTAGGTGTTTGAAGAAAGGATTGAATTGGAGTTTTCATTCATTAGGGCTGTCAATATAGACATATATTTATCATATTCACAATACATTTTCATATACAAACGTTTAGAATGTTTAATCTGTATGTAGTTAATAATCATGTTCGGTGGCCGTGCTTGATGTATGAGCGGTTAAATGATACATTAATTTAACCTGCTTCGGAAGTATCGTTAGTATTTTTCAATTTACTATATAAACACCTTCAATATAACTTCGATCTCACCCAAAGATACTTCATTCAAAAGACTTATCAAACAATATGACACAAGCAATTGAAACAACAGAATCAGATAAAGTAGCAGTTGTATTGAGTTCCGCGTTAAGAACCACAGTTTTTGAACAATATTTATCAGGACACAAGACTGATGAAGAATCATTACAAGATTATAAAAACAGAACCACAAAATTTAAAGATACAGGTGCTATCCTACTTGAAAACAATGATTTTAATTCAGTAGCTATTTGGTTACCACCAAATTATATTATGCCATCATCAATTTTCGATCCAAGTGAACGTCAAGCAGAAGTTAAAAGTAAATTTGCAACAGTTGCCAAAAAACATGGATTAGATTCAACTCCACATTGGGAATTAATGTTTATAGGTAAAGATCCAAAAGAGAATAAAGGTTCAATCAGACCATTATTTGATCGTTTCTTGAAACAAGCTAAAATTGATGGGATACCTGCTATTCTTTATGCAATTTCTGAACATGCAATGTCAAGATATCGTCATATAGGGTTTGAAGTATTGGATATAGTTATTGTTGGTGAAGGTGTTGTTGATAAAGAAGGAAAAGAGGATAAGAATGGTGAAGGATTAAAAGTTTGGTTGATGGCTTATAATTACCAAAAATGAATATGTATATAGATCGAGTATTATCTTAATTGTGACTCATTATATAGAACCATATATTATACAGTACTTGTAAATAGATAGGCAAATTTGGTATCAAACAGCTTCAACTTTTTTATCGTATGAGTAGTAACAATAATAGATATATTCCATAAATCACATTTATGACTCACTAAAATATTAAAAGACTCATAACATGTTCTGATCTAGTATCGAGTAGTATCGAGTATATCATAATGTTACAGTTTTCCGATTAGCTGATCAAACTCGTAAATGAGAAAACGTATAAAAAGATATCAAAAGTCCTTTAAAATATAGACGTTTTCCATTGACATGAGTTCAATAATCCACAAGAATGTCTTCCAAAGCCATTGTTACAACAAATTACACAAAAGCAGCTGAAACACTAAAAGCTGCACTTTTACCTGGAGCAGTTGATAGATTTCAATTCTCCAAATATACACCTGAAGAAATAGATGCAGCTTATAACAAAAGAATCCAAGAACTAACCCAGGCAGGAGCAGAAGTTGTTCAAATTAATGATTATAACGCAGTTGCAGTATGGTTGCCACCAGAAAAGACATATCCTATAGCTCGTACAGATAAAACAAATGAAGCTATTGAAGAATTCAAACACAAGGCAAAAGCACTTATAGACAAGTTTAAATATGATAAATTACCACATTGGACCCTGACACATATTGGTAAAAACCCAAATGAGTTAAATAAAGGTTCAATAACTCCATTAGTTAGACCTTATTTAGATAAGGCTAAAGAACAAGGAATTTCAGCTTCATTATTTGCTGCAAATGAACATGCAAAGGAAGTTTATTTACACTGGGGGTTTGAAGTATTGGATTATTTAATACTTGGTGAAGGGAAAGTTAATTCTGAAGGTGAACTGGATCCTAATGGCTCTGGGTTGAAGATATATTTGATGGCTTATAATTATGTTTATGAAGTGTAAATGGATGGAATATTGTGTCAATGGTCTATAGATCTCAAATCAGATAATATAAGATTCAATATTATACATTTGCATCAGAAGAAAAACATTGTTTGTATTAAAAGATCAATCTTAATGCTTCTTCAATCCTTTCGTAGATACTCAAAGTATTGGTGTTCAAATACTTATTGTCAGTAATGTCCAGTCGTTAAAGCCTAAAGCCGCATTAGATTATCAAACTGTGGTGATTTGTAATTGTAAACAGTGAAAAGTTGATCAAGTCTCGAGAAATCAATACAATTCAAAGCTGGAAGAGTTTTGTTGTTAATGGTTACCTATACAATCACACATCATGGCCACCACTGCTAATAAAACCACTGATGTTAAAAAAGTCTCTGATACTTTAAATGCTGCATTCTTACCTGGTCCAGTTGATAAATTTCAATTTTCCAACTGTTCACAAGAACTAATCAATAATTTCTATTTCAAAAGAGTACAACAATTCATTGAAGCAGATTCAGAAATAATAGAGATTAATGATTTCAATGCCGTTGCCATTTGGGTTGCACCAGGTAAAACATATCCATCTGCCCAGTGGGATGAACCAAATGAATGTGTTGATGAATTTAAAAAAAAAGCTAAAGTAATAATAGAAGATTATCAATATGATAAGATCCCACATTGGACATTGGTGTTTATTGGTAAAGACCCCTCCCAAAATAAAGGTTCTATATCTCCTTTGATCAATCCATATTTATCAAAAGCTAAAGAACAAGATGTTCCAGTTTTGTTATTTGCAGTTAATGATCATGCTAAAGATATTTATATACATTTTGGATTTAAAGTATTGGCTACTATTAAGATTGGTGAAGGTAAAGTTGATTCAAATGGTGATAGGGATTCTAATGGTGTTGGTCTTGCTGTGTATATGATGGCATATAATCATAAAGATCGTGAGTGACTATATAGTATAATAAGAGCATAGAATAGAATGAACAATAAAAGATACGTAGAGTTTGACAACTGAATGATACTTCAATAACAAGACATATCATTCATCAGATACCATAGCTAGTCAATATCATCAACACTATAAAAGATCTGATGTTAAGATGTTGTTATTCTGATTTAAAGTAAAGTAATTTCGCGTGTTTTGTTTACCTCGGTAGAATTAAAACAAGCTAAGAAAATTAAAAACATCAAAACATCAAAATAAAATAAATATCATACAACTGGGAATCTTTTTGATTTTATTTCATTAATTGATTCAATAGACTACTTTGGGATAGCTCATAGACATAATGACTGCTCTTCCATTACCAAACAGTGACAAGATCAACAACTTGGAAGAACTCTATCCTCATTTACCATTATCATTTGATAAAATTGATACTTCATTCCCAATCCCAAATTCAGAAACAGATGGTTATTCTCCAATCTTCAGAAATTCATATTTACAAAACCATGATGAATTAGTTGGTTATTTACATCCAAAATATAAAACTTTTTATCATTTATTTCAAGAAAATTTAAAAATTCATGGTGATAATAATGCATTAGGTATTAGACAAAAAAATTCAAATGGTGACCTAGATAATTTCTTTACTTTTGAAACTTATAAAGAATTAGGTATTAAACGTGATTATGCAGGGTCTGCTTTCTTACATTTAGTGGAAAAATATGCACCTGAAGCTGATTTAAATAATTTTATCTTAACTTTATTCTCTTCAAATAAACCAGAATGGATTGTTAGTGATTTAGGTTCACATGCTTATTCTATCCCAAATACTCCATTATATGATACTTTAGGTTCTTCAGCTATAAAATATATCTTGAATTTAACTGAAAGTCCAATTATTGTATTATCTAAGAATAAAGTATCAAAAATTTTAGAAGTTAATGAATCAAAATTATTGAAAATTTTAATAACAATTGAAGATTTATCCCCAGATGATCAAGAATTAATATCAAAAGCTGAATCTCAAGGTTATAAAATCTTTGATTTCCAAACAATTTTAAAAATTGGTCAAGAAAATTTAAAACCTCATAGAATTCCAACTCCTGATACTTTATATACAATTTCATTTACATCAGGTACAACAGGTATTCCAAAAGGTGTTGAATTAAAACATTCTCATGTTATCGCCTCAGGTTCATTTTTATTCATTCATGTTACATTCCCTCGTAATCCAGTTTCATTAGTTATATTACCATTGGCTCATGTTTATGAACGTTCCAAGATAATTTATGAATTAGGTAAAGGTGCTGCAATTGCCTTCCCATCAAATCCGGAAAATCCAAAAACCTTTTTGGATGATATTAAAGTTTTAAAACCTACTCATATTAGTGCAGTTCCAAGATTATATAATAGAATTGAAAGTGGTGTTAAGGATAAAATTCAAAATACTCCAGGTTTAAAAGGTTGGATATTAAGATTTGCAGTTAATTATAAATTAAATCATCAGGATGATGAATTTTTGGTTAAATTGTTAAATAGTTTAATCATTAATAAGATCAAACAACAAATTGGGTTTGAAAATTTAGATTTTTTAATTAGTGGTGGTTCTCCATTATCAGGTGAATCAATTTTTTATTTAAGAAAAATTTTAAATTCAGGTTTTTATCAAGGTTATGGTAGTTCAGAAACTTTAGGTGGATTAGCAATCACAACAAAATTTAACAAGGATACTTCAAGATGTGGTTCAATTGGTGTTACATCAGAATTTAAATTAAGAGATTTACCAGAAATGAATTATACATTTAATGAAAATAGATCTGGTGAATTAATTGTTCGTGGTACCCAAGTTTTCAATACTTATTTCAAGAATGAAGAAGCAACAAAATCAAGTGTTGATCCTGATGGTTGGTTTAGTACAGGTGATATTGCACAAGTTGATGAATTTGGTTCTTTAGCAATTATTGATCGTGTTAAAAATTTCTTTAAATTATCTCAAGGTGAATATATTGCAAGTGAAAAAATTGAAAATTTTTATTCTGGTAATAATTCATTTATAAATCAAATTTTTGTTTATGGTGATAGTTATCAAAATTATTTAGTTGGTATTATTGGTATTGATGAAAACATATTATTAAAAATTTTAAGAAGTTCTTCATTAAAAACTAAATATGGAACATTAGAACAAATCTTAACAAATTTAAATGATTTAGAATTAAGAAAATTCATCTTGTTGGAATTAAATAAAAATATTAAACATACTGGACTTTATTCATTTGAACAATTGAAAAATATTCATTTAGCTATTGAACCTTTTACAACTGAAGATGATACTATAACTCCAACATTAAAATTAAAAAGACCAAATTGTAAGAAAAAATTCTTGAATGAAATTAATCAATTATATAATGAAGGTATGATTTAATATCCCAGTTTTAAGTTTATGTCCTAACATGGTTTACAATATATTCTTATAATGAATTATAAATTAAAGACACTGAAAACAATCAATTTTAAACGTTTATAGTTTAGTCTGTTAATAAATAACTTGATAATATATAACTCTTTACTGTAATTGTCATACTTCAATGTCGATATCTGTACTCATGATGATGTTACATTCAACTAATTGTACGTATAATAATTGGTCGACGTTGTCGATACATAGTTCGGTTATAACCTAGAGCTTTAGACACCACCCGGACTAGTATCGCTTTTTGACAGCCCTAGCATAAAATTCTAACAGTTAAATATAATCCAGATACTATTTCAGACATTTAAAATACCCCAGATATTTTAATGAACCTATTAAACTTTTCTAAAGTGCTGGAAACTAGTTTTAGCCCCAGGAGCCGCGGCTTTTCCGCGGCTATGGGCACTCATAACATGTAGTAACATTTCCAAAGTCGTGTATAC